>NW_013669248.1:49913-60598 GCF_000517525.1 Limulus polyphemus
TTGATAATATCAGAGATAATTTACCATTGATATTTCACAGATAATTTACGATTGATAATATCAGAGAAAATTTACCATTGATATTTCACAGATAATTTACGATCAATATTATAATTCGAAACAGAAAACAAAATCGCGTTGAAAACGAGACGTAAATGTAACCATCGCAAGCATGTACACGGGAGCTGTTTAAGACGTATGAAGCATGAAATCAGAACTTGTTTACAGATTATTTACAACCGGAAATTACTTGTTCTGTGTGAATTCTAACAGTCTATGGACATGGCATAAAACTCCATCTAGTGCTATTAATTACAGCGTTGGAAAATTAAATAAATAACAACCGGTTTTAAGCTTAATTGCTTCTAGACTGGGTTGATTTACTATTCCTGAGCTAAAGATAACACACCAGAAGCAAGTAACGACAACAGAGATAATTTTTCATCTCTACAACACGATATTTTCTCTGCACTAAGTCTATTTTTTGGAAATTAATAAATTTGTAACGCAAATGACGCTAATGAATTGGAAAGGAAAACAGCTGCTGTATCCAGCGAGTAGAAAATCAAGTATCTATGCTAACTATTCACACAATCGTGTTTAATCACAGCTAGTGTGTTTATCTTCCAGACGAGCTTCTGATCTCTGCCATCAGAGAGCGTGTTGCACAACTTCTGCTAAAATTTGATTACTTTCGGTGATTCATATCGTACCCTGAAGTCAACTTTAACCACGTAAACATTGGCGGTACAATAAAGTAGAAACACACCTTTTACTGAAAATAGAATTTGAAAGGATTTACTTACCTTAGTCTTATACTTCTTACTGCACAGATGGATTTAGAGTGACTAAAGGTTGAATTTAATTACCTAAGTCTTATACTTCTTACTGTACAGATGGATTTACTTACCTAAGTCTTATACTTCTTA
This sequence comes from Limulus polyphemus, assembly GCF_000517525.1. NCBI lineage: Eukaryota > Metazoa > Arthropoda > Merostomata > Xiphosura > Limulidae > Limulus > Limulus polyphemus. The sequence continues at coordinate 50,843 of NW_013669248.1, forward strand.
CTGTACAGATGGATTTAGAGGGATTAAAGGTTGAATTTAATTACCTAAGTCTTATACTTCTTACTGTACAGATGGATTTACTTACCTAAGTCTTATACTTCTTACTGTACAGATGGATTTAGAGAGATTAAAGGATGAATTTACTTACCTAAGTCTTATACTTCTTACTGTACAGATGGATTTAGAGGGATTAAAGGATGGATTTATTTACCTAAGTCTTATACTTCTTACTGTACAGCTGGATTTAGAGAGATTAAAGGATGAATTTACTTACCTAAGTCTTATACTTCTTACTGTACAGCTGGATTTAGAGGGATTAAAGGATGGATTTACTTACCTAAGTCTTATACTTCACTGTACAGCTGGATTTAGAATGATTGAAAGATAAATTACCTAACTATGTCTTACTTTCTGTGTTTTGAAAAAATAATTATTTTCGTCTATACACCTCAATTCAGGCTTCTTTAGACCATTTTAATGTGGACATTACAGCAGAATTTCACTTATTGTTTGACCTTTATGATAACGGAATGTTTAACACCTTCCATAAAGGTCAGCAAAGTAATAAATTGACACAAATCACACAAAGATGATGGTTTAATGTAGAATGGTGTTTTGTGTAACCAGCCATCGAGACCACACCTTTAACCATAAACAAGAAAGGCTTCCCGGGTGGGTAAAACGAGTTTAGAACATCAAGGTCAGAAAAAGCTGTTCAACACCGACTGGATGACTGGTTAGGTTGAGGCGCGTTCTGCTGGCGCCAAAATGTGTAACTAAATTTGTATCAGGTCCTGCTTGGCAAAGGTAACTCTAACTTGTCATTCGTTCAGTATATCGGTATTTTCAACACTGTATTCCTAATACAGTACAGTGGTTATAGATATATTTTCTCCTTTCCATTCGAGAGACAGTAAACAATTCGATTGTCTTTGGTAGCCGTTAAATATAAGTACATCTCTTTAAGGATTCCAGTGACTCAGCGGTAAGCATACGACGATATAAACAGGGTTTCGATACCCGTGATGGGCACAACACAGATAGCCCATCATGTAGCTTTGTGTTTCACTACAACCAAGCGGCCAATGTTTTTTTTTTATGAACAGAAACATAAAACGCCCAGTGCTGCATAAGAGAACGATTTATTCCGTGTAAGTTGATGGAGAAATGAATATTAAATATTGCACTTTGACTGAAGAAACACTATACACGTCCCTTACGTGATCAGAGATAGAAATCGGTCAAAAATTCACAATTATAACAAAAAAACATGAGGACTTGTCAACGTTGTTATAGCCTATACGGTCGTTATCAGAAGATGATAGACGATGACTATGAATCATATCGTAATAAAAAATAATCAGCATGAAACAATATTTACGCAATAACAACAGGGAATACTTAGATAACCTTCTGCTGACTAAACCCTACATCCTGCCGGGTAAATCTTCTAAGTAATTACCATATTAACATCTAACCCAGTTGTACAAACATGAAATTGTTATTTTAAATGTTTATTTTTTTTTAGCAAAGCCGCATTGGGCTATCTGCTGTTTAAACCGCGAGGAATCGAATCCCGGATTTTAGAGTTGTAAGTCCGTAGACTTACTTCTATCGCACCGGGGGACTATTTTATAATTATTGAAAAAATATCTAACAAGTTAATGGGACAAAAACCTCCGTTTTTACGTAAATAATTAGAACTGGAAGGAAAAGCAACTTTTCTGTTTTTTGTACACATCAGAAAACTTTAAAGTTCTAACTACTAAATGGAGTTATAAACTTAAAAATTGGGGAAGTTTCGAAGCGAAGGTATTAATCAATTCCCCTGCCAACGTTTCGTGTCGCAATCATAGGAGAATGCTGAAAATGAAATAAGATTCGACCTCAGAAAACATTGACACTTCAATTGTATAACTTCATCAGGGCAATATCTTTTCACGAGTTCTCCTGATGGTGCTGGAAAAACGGTAAATAAATGTTTTTCTGGAATTTGTTTACAACTTCTTGTAATTGTGTCGTCAAAATTCTACATCTGGTAACAAAGACTACCCTAAAGTTACAACATATGGTTAATCCTAGCCTCGACTCTTCAAAATACTTGTGGCCTATTATGAGTATTACAAAATTCAAGTTTCATGTGGTGGCCACCCCAGTTCTACTACGGTCCCTGGGGTGGTAAGTGACAAGCACGTGACTACAGACCACCGGTTTTGCTATAACCTTGATAATAGGTATGTATTCGCCTGAAGTCTTATAATGGTCTACGTTTTGATGTTTATACTCATTTACAGCAAACAGTTCACTGGTGCTAATAATGCTTGGAGACGGCTTGAATGTGTAATGAAGAACAAGTTTAACACAACAGCAAATGTACAACATTTCAACAAGGTTTTGTCATCACCAGGTTTTCTTCATTACCCATTCAAGCCATTTCCAACCATTATTAGTCTCAAAGTGGGTTCCTCGTCATCGAATTTGAGTTCACTGGTGCATTCAGAGATGTGGCATTAAACAAATGTGACGAAACATGACAGCCATTATCATTAAGATCAGGGATGTGGGATTAAACAAATGTGACGAAACATGACAGCCATTATCATTAAGATCAGGGATGTGGGATTAAACAAATGTGACGAAACATCACAACCATTACAATTAACATCAGGGATGTGGCATTAAACAAATGTGACCAAACATCACAACCATTATCATTAAGATCAGGGATGTGGCATTAAACAAATGTGACGAAACATCACAACCATTATAATTAACCAAGGGATGCAACGTTATGGTAACGAGTATGATCAAACATCACATCCAATTTAATTAAGGATATTACATTAAGGTAACAAATGTGTGACGAAGCATCACAACCATTTCAATTAAATATATGCGACTAAATATCCCAGCAGGACTGTAATTAGACTTGAACAGTCCTTACGTAAGAGGCACAGCAGTAAACATATTTCCACTGCATAGTTTGTCTGGTGTGCCTTTCACATGAACTTACAGTGTTATGTATAATACGACATATTACTACAATCAGGACTTGCCCGTGTCTGTTATACATGTAAAACATAAAAGTAGTTACAACTAAACTTTGTATCATAATGAAACACCACAGTCACATGAAATGTGTAACCTTGGGTTCAAAGTTCACGGATAGCTCACAAATGATAAAAACATGAACAATGTTCAATGGCTAGGGTGACTGCTGCTCAGGGTTCAAGGTCACAGCAAAACTTATCAAGCAAGTGAAACGGCTTTGTATATAAATCAATATCATAAAACGAAGGAATGATTAGAATCAACTCATACCCCGAAAATTAACAGATGAGAATTAAGACACCACCACCACCCTCATTTTGTTCCTTTACCCCTACAATACCGTAATATCTTTGGTCATTGAAATATTTTATTAAAAAAGAGTTTATCACACTTTGTAGTAACCCTTACCTACACTTAATACTTTACTAGTTTTTAGTAACTCTATCAACAGTAGTTTCTAACGAGCCTTGGTTCAGAAAGTTCTCGATCTTTTCAACCATCAAACTTAATCTACGCAGAGAATGAATTTTTGTATTTAATTGTGATGAACTTACTAAACCATTAGATTAGGCTTAGCATTACAACCGTTACTATGATAAGAATATTAAAAACCGTTCAGAACAAAACTGTTTTCCTGAATTGCTGAAAGAATCTTAAATATGACTTGTCTGTATCACTACATAATTAAGCTAATAAATCATCGTATCGTTACTTCATTAAACCAATTCGGTTTCGTTAATTTCTTTAGCCAACTCTTATCGAAACCAGTTAAAAAATTATATGGCAAAACAATACAAAATATGTCGCCAAATTCTTTAACAAAACATATTGTTGAAAAAGGCTTCACACACACAACCTTAAAAATATTTGATTGGTTATTGCCTGTACGAAAACTGCGTAGTAAAAATGCATCTTAAAAAAATTCTACAATATAATTAAGAAATTCCAAACAGTTTTCCTGAGAACGCTTTAACTTAGCTGCTGGTTTAAACCTATAAACATATCAACGCGCCCCCTCCCCCATAAGTTGGACTTGAGCCAAAAGCGGTTTCCTTGAACTCAGCACGTACGCTCTCCTATTCTGTCATGTGCAGGAGTTTCAAGTATGTCATTTTCCTGAAAAACGTTTTATCTTATAAGAAATGATGTCTAGTCAACTATGGCAACAACAATATTATGTTCTAACATAATCAGTCTATCTTTAATTATACTAAATTAACCAATTCCACCGTATAAACACAACTTGATAAGGAAAACATTTTTTGAACAAAACATCTTGGGAATAATGTTACTCCACGTAAACAAACATAATGAAATACAGACGTAAGAATGGTAAAATAACGTTACTTCACGTAAAAAGTGTAAGCACCGTGTAATAAAACGTGAAACGAACACGTAATAGTAATCGTTTCGTCTGACAATATAACACGTAATTATCTACGTTTTGATTTGCTGCAATCTTAAGGTCATACATTCCTTCATTTAGTTGGATCTAGAAGCGAATACAAGTTGGAACCATAAACACATTAATACAAGTTGGAACCATAAACACATTAATACAAGTTGGAACCATAAACACATTAATACAAGTTGGAACCATAAACACATTAATACAAGTTGGAACCATAAACACATCAATACAAGTTGGAACCATAAACACATTAATACAAGTTGGAACCATAAACACATTAATACAAGTTGGAACCATAAACACATTAATACAAGTTGGAACCATAAACACATCAATACAAGTTGGAACCATAAACACATTAATACAAGCTGGAACCATAAACATATCAATACACGTTGGCGACATTAACACATCAATACACGTTGTAACAACAACCTCTTTACACCAATACAGTAAAAATCTGCCAGAATTTTGACATTATACAGCAACAAACAAATATAACAACAACCTCTACCCACTAACACACAAACATCTGTTACATTCTTCACGTTAATTACAGACACAAACAAGTACAAAACAACCTTTACCTGCTGACACACAAACATCTGTTACATTCTTCACGTTAATTACAGACACAAACAAATATAACAACAACAACCTTTACCTGCTGACACACAAACATCTGTTACATTCTTCACGTTAATTACAGACACAAACAAGTATAACAACAACCTCTATCCACTAACACACAAACATCTGTTACATTCTTCAAGTTAATTACAGACACAAACAAGTATAACAACAACCTCTATCCACTAACACACAAACATCTGTTACATTCTTCACGTTAATTACAAACAAATATAACAACAACAACCTTTACCTGCTGACACAAACATCTGTTACATTCTTCACGTTAATTACAGACACAAAGAAGTATAACAACAACCTCTATCCACTAACACATAAACATCTGTTACATTCTTCACGTTAATTACAGACACAAACAAATATAAGAACAACAACCTCTACCCACTAACACACAAATATCTGTTACATTCTTCACGTTAATTACAGACACAAACAAGTATAACAACCTCTACCCACTAACACACAAACATCTGTTACATTCTTCACGTTAATTACAGACACAAACAAGTATAACAACCTCTACCCACTAACACACAAACATCTGTTACATTCTTCACGTTAATTACAGACACAAACAAGTATAACAACAACCTCTATCTACTAACACAAACATTGTTACATTCTTCACGTTAATTACAGACACAAACAAATATAACAACAACAACAACCTCTACACACCACTAACACAAACATCTGTTACATTCTTCACGTTAATTACAGACACAAACAAGTATAACAACAACCTCTATCTACTAACACAAACATTATTATATTCTTCACGTTAATTACAGACACAAACAATATAACAACAACCTCTATCTACTAACAGAAACATTGTTACATTTTCCACGTTAATTACAGACACAAAAAAGTATAACAACAACCTCTATCCACTAACGCAAACATTGTTACATTCTTCACGTTAATTACAGACACAAACAAATTTAACAACAATTTCTACCCACTAACACATAAACATATGTTACATTATTCACGTTAATCACACACAAAAACAAATATAACATCTACCTGCTAACACACAAACATATGTTATATTATTCACGTTAATCACACACACACACACAAACAAATATAATAACAACCTCTATCCACTAACACAAACATTGTTACATTTTTCACGTTAACTACAGACACAAACAAATATAAAAACAACAACCTGTACCTGCTGACACACAAACATCTTTACATTCTTAAAGTTAATCACACACACACAAACAAATATAACAATAACAACCGCTAACTGCTAACACAAACATCTGTTACATTCTTCACGTTAATTACAGACACAAATAAATATAACAATTTCTACCCACTAACACATAAACATATGTTACATTATTCACGTTAATTACAGACAAACAAATATAAAAATAACCGCTAACTGCTAACACAAACATCTGTTACATTCTTCACGTTAATTACAGACACAAACAAGTATAACAACAATTTCTACCAACTAACACACACAAACATCTGTTACATTCTTCACGTTAATTACAGACAAACAAATATAACAACAACAACCTTTACCTGCTGACACACAAACAAATATAACAATAACAACCTGCACCTGCTAACACACAAACATCTGTTATATTCTTAACGTTAGTTACAGACACAAACAAATATAACAACAACAGCCTTTATGTGCTCACACACAAACATCTGTTACATTATTCACGTTAATTATAGACAAGCAAATATAACAACAACCTCTACCTGCTAACACACAAACATCTGTTACATTCTTCACGTTAATTACAGACACAAACAAATATATTAACAACTTCTATCCACTAACACACAAACATCTGTTACATTCTTCACGTTAATTAGACACTCAGATTCATATTTTAACAACACACCTCTACCTGCTAACACACACAAACATCTGTTACATTCTTCACGTTAATTAGACACTCAAAGATTCATATTTTAACAACACACTTCTACCTGCTAACACACAAACATGTTACATTCTTCACGTTAATTAGGACACTCAAAGATTCATATTTTAACAACACACCTCTACCTGCTAACACACAAACATCTGTTACATTATTCACGTTAATTACAGACACTCAAAGATTCATATTTTAACAACACACCTCTACCTGCTAACACACAAACATCTGTTACATTATTCACGTTAATTACAGACACTCAAAGATTCATATTTTAACAACACACCTCTACCTGTTATAGTTATTGGTAGGAATAATGGTTATCAGACATGATTTTCAACAAGCTAGACCTGCTTGCTGTGTGTTATGATCACAATATGGCGGACATTTACTTCTGTCGTAGTTTTCTACACTAGGCCGTTGCTGAAGTCTAAACGTGTTGTAATCTGGTGTAATACACGTACTCGCAAGATTACATTTAATACTAAGGTTTAGAGTAACCAATATTTTTTGTTATTTACTGTACCTTACACAGGGAAGGATGTTCTATTGTAAAATTTCTGTGTTGTTTGTAACACTAACCTTTTTAGTATGCATTCAATTTACTTGTTGATTCTAATCGCTATCTATTTCATAGAATTAGAAGAATGAAAAGTTTAAGCTTTTAAATCTAGTTGTAACCTGCGAACAGCCGAATTTTAGATTTATACTCACTTAGAAAGTTGTTGAGAAAAATCCACTGTATTAAACGAGAAAAAACGAATATTCCAACACACACAAACACACTCAGACAAAGGATTGAATTCTGAGCTCACGACCAGTAACTCGGTACAATATCTTGGTCGAAGACTCCCCGTGTAACTGTAATGTCGGGCTCCATTGCCCCTAGCTTGCACGGGAGAGATGGGGAATACGAGACGAAACAAGTTGACTGGTTTGGTTTTTCACTTGCAACGCTAATCGCTCCCAGCTACGAAACAACGTTCGGTTTATGCACTTTCTTATCTTACAATGTAACAAGCCACAAAGCGCACTCTAAGCACAGGCCTGTGAATTCAAATACGCAAGGCACGTGAATGACGAATATTGATGAAAAAACGATATGGTGAAATTTCGATGTTAAATTCAAGAAAGAAAGAAAAAGAGACTGTATGTTGAACAACACAGCAACAAGTGCCTAACAAGAAAAATTCAGCTAGAACTCAGTCAAATGCGAGTGGCTAAAAACTGTATATTTTTTTATCAGCGACGAGGCCTACTGCTCTTGTTTACACAGCACAAATGTACACTAGACCAAAAAGTATGTCTTGAAAGAAGGGATACTTATTGTCATGATTTCAGATCGCTGTACTATAAAAAAATGTGAGACGAAAAACAGTCGCGAACACCTACACAAGTACGGTGGAACTACATATGTGGACCAGTCACGCACACAGATGCACCTACCGAAAGAATGTTCTAGTACTGAAGTCTCGCACCAACAACCCGATACTGCCAAGACGGCCCACACCCTATTTCTACACGCGTAATAAAATTATAATCGCGCCATCTGGAGATTGATTCGTTATCACTTACAATGCCACCTTCGGGAGTTTATAACTTAGAAATAGAAATTCTTTCTGATATAAGATTACATTGACATATAAAATAACGTGATTTGTTTTTTGCTAATCACGCTTTAGCGTGTGTTAGTCTATTAAATAAGTGACCACATTTAATAGTAAATGTTTTAGTTTATTAAATAAGTGACCACATTTAATAGTAAATGTTTTAGTTTATTATATAAGTGACCACGTTTTATAGTAAATGTTTTAGTTTGTTATATAAATAACCACATTTAATAGTTAATGTTTTAGTTTATTAAATAAGTGACCACATTTAATAGTTAATGTTTTAGTTTATTATATAAGTGACCACGTTTTATAGTAAATGTTTTAGTTTATTATATAAGTGACCACATTTAATACTAAATGTTTTAGTTTATTATATAAATGACCACATTTAATAGTTAATGTTTTAGTTTATTAAATAAGTGACTACATTTAATAGTGAATGTTTTAGTTTATTAAACAAGTGACTACATTTAATACTAAATGTTTTAGTTTATTAAATAAGTGACCACGTTTAATGGTAAATGTTTACTTTATTAAATAGGTGACCAAATTTAATACTAAATGTTTACTTTATTAAGTAAGTGACCACATTTAATAGTAAATCTTTTAGTTTATTATATAAGTGACCACATTTAATGGTAAATGTTTTAGCTTATTAAATAAGTGACCACATTTAATAGTTAATGTTTTAGTTTATTATATAAATGACCACATTTAATGGTAAATGTTTACTTTATTAAATAAGTGACCACATTTAATAGTAAATGTTTTAGTTTATTAAATAAGTGACCGCATTTAATGGTAAATCTTTTAGTTTATTAAATAAGTGACTACATTTAATGGTAAATGTTTACTTTATTAAACAAGTGACTACATTTAATATTAAATGTTTTAGTTTATTATATAAGTGACCACATTTAATGGTAAATGTTTTAGTTTATAAAGTAACTGACCACATTTCATGGGTAATGTTTTAGTTTATAAAGTAACTGACCACATTTCATGGTAAATGTTTTAGTTTATAAAGTAACTGACCACATTTCATGGTAAATGTTTTAGTTTATAAAGTAACTGACCACATTTCATGGATAATGTTTTAGTTTAT
>NW_013669248.1:61598-70880 GCF_000517525.1 Limulus polyphemus
GACCACATTTCATGGTAAATGTTTTAGTTTATTAAATAAGTGACCACATTTAATAGTAAATGTTTTAGTTTATAAAGTAACTGACCACATTTAATAGTAAAAGTTTTAGTTTATAAAGTAACTGACCACATTTCATGGGTAATGTTTTAGTTTATAAAGTAACTGACCACGTTTAATGGTAAATGTTTAAGAAGTTTCTAAGCAGTAACATGAATCCCTATGATATCATAACAATTAAACATACTACAGGAAGCGGTGTTATATCCGGGAGCTTGAAATTGTTTGCAGTAAACACCCAAAGAAAAATACGTAGTATATTAGACTGATTATTAGGTATACGAATGTATATCAGTAAGTTTAGCAGTCATAAAACACACCATTAAACATTTTAAATACAAGCAAGTGATTCAATTGTTGGTATTCAGGATTAACTGTACAGTAAAGCATTTAATATAATATAAAGTTGATAATTACCGTGTATATTACACTTTACAGTTTTGGGAATTTAAAAAGTACGTATTTTTTTATGACATGTTGTAATCTGGCCTTCAAACAGAGTTGTTAGGGTGATTACATATTTGAGACATTTTCCTAATATACACTTGACTAGTTTTTACATTCCTCGTGGGTTAAAACACCAGTAGTGCTGGACACTGAGAATTCAACAACGGAAAGAAATACTGTGGAAGTTTACTATGATCAAATTTGATCATAATCTTGTTTCGTCTAAAGCTCTTGGGAAAAATCGAAATCTTGAAAAGAAACAAAGTAATAAAAACTGGGAATAACTTTGCTAGCTTTCTATCAAACCTGCCGCTTGGAGCGCGGCGATCAGCCCGATCACACTTTTCGGGCTCTGGTTTTCTACAATATTGATTGAACACGTGCTAATGGATTAACCACAATCATCGCTTAGCTTCTGTTCTAAAACCAGAGTCGGATTAAGAAGTTATGACATGGTGATCCGTAACGGAAACGATGCTTATTACTGGTTCGGAATTTGTTGTTTTACCCTTTGCTGTGTTGATTACTATGCGTCAAGGTCACTTGTTTTTTATAAGTCACGTGCATCCGGTAACGCAGCAGAAACAGTGTGTTAGCTCTGCCCTCGACGCTGCACGTACCCTGATCAATTTCAATCTATCATGTTTATCCAGCAAGTTTAAATATTGAAAACATCCTTTTATTTTCTGACTAAACAGAATTTCGCGATTCCCCTCGTTACAAAGTTTTAGTTGTTAATATTGATTTATAAATCTTGAGGGATGGAAATACTCATTTCGAGTAATAACAATGTTTGACTTTGTGACTTAGTCATAACTTGTTCACAATTCTCATTAAAATGTTAAAAAATGTGAACACTCCACTTCTAAATAATCCATTAACTGTTGTTTTCTAATACTTATCAGCAGGCCTGAGAACAGCAAGTTGGTTTGGTGGAGAGATAAGTTAGAATAAATATTACCCAACAGTTATGTAAACAAGTTGTTCCCTTTATTCCAGCTACTACCACTATTTTCATACCCGGTATCTCAAGTGATACCACTATTTTCATACCCGCTATCTCAACTGGTACCACTATTTTCATACCCGGTATCTCAACTGGTACCAATATTTTCATACCCGGTATCTCAACTGGTACCAATATTTTCATACCTGGTACCACTATTTTCATACCCGGTATCTCAACTGGTACCACTATTTTCATACCCGGTATCTCAACTGGTACTACTATTTTCATACCTGGTACCACTATTTTCATACCCGGTATCTCAACTGGTACCACTATTTTCATACCTGGTATCTCAACTGGTACCACTATTTTCATACCCGGTATCTTAACTGATACCCTTATTTTCATACCCGGTATCTCAACTGGTACAACTATTTTCATACCCGGTATCTCAACTGATACCCTTATTTTCATAATTTATACGCGCGTACGTGTGTTCGTGCGTTTACGCGTACCAAGTATTACGAAACTAATTTCTCACACTTAGGCCTACCAGTTATAATTAAAGATTTAAGACACTGACTGATTACGTTTCATCCATTGTTAACTGTACTTTGGCCACAGCGATTTTGTCTTACTTCCAATGAATCATTTGAGATACCGGGTATGAAAATAGTAGTACCAGTTGAGATACCGGGTATGAAAATAGTAGTACCAGTTGAGATACCGGGTATGAAAATAAGGGTATCACTTGAGATACCGGGGTATTATCGTAGACACAACATAAAATCAACGTATTATCGTAGACACAACACCTCTCTTCTGAATCACGGATAAAATCAACCCGTGATTCAGAAGTACAATGACAAGCAAATAGCTCAGAAATGTAAAGGTACACGAAAATAATTGTTAGTAATATTGAATGTGGTGTAGTTAGCCTACCCTGTAATAATACCACTGAGGTCAATCAAGGTCATATCCTTCAAAATTTTTATTCGTGTGAATTATAAACAAAAATATCAATTGCCAAGGTGTAGAAATAAGAAATTAAACATTTTAAACTAAAAAATACAACCGCCATAGGTAAACATATTAACAGTATTAAGAAACTGTCGTAAACAGTCAACAGATCTGTTGAAAGTTCTGCCCAATATAGCAACACATAATGCCAGCAGCCTGGTTATTCTGAAGACACTATTCATGCAGTACGTTAAACTGTTTTTACACTGAAGACCGTGCCAATATTTAGATGATTTGGAAGCGGCTTCAACACGGTGCTTGTGTGTTAACTTATGCAAAGGCTTTTTCATACTTTTAAGTTTTGAGCCCTTCAGAGGTGCAGTGAACTCCAATATTCTGACCATGCGAACCAAACCCAGTAAAGGTGTAGGTTAGTCGCAGCCTGATCTGAAGTTCTATCAGTAAATATGTAACTTAGTCGCAGCCTGATCTGAAGTTCTATCAGTAAAGGTGTAGCTTAGTTACAGCCTGATCTGAAGCTCTATCAGTAAAGGTTTAGCTTAGTTACAGCCTGATCTGAAGTTCTATCAGTAAAGGTGTAGCTTAGTTACAGCCTGATCTGAAGCTCTATCAGTCAAGGTGTAGCTTAGTCACAGCCTGATCTGAAGCTCTATCAGTAAAGATGTAGCTTAGTCACAGCCTGATCTGAAGCTCTATCAGTAAAGGTGTAGCTTAGTCTACAGCCTGATCTGAAGCTCTATCAGTCAAGGTGTAGCTTAGTCACAGCCTGATCTGAAGCTCTATCAGTAAAGATGTAGCTTAGTCACAGCCTGATCTGAAGCTCTATCAGTAAAGGTGTAGCTTAGTTACAGCCTGATCTGAAGCTCTATCAGTAAAGGTGTAGCTTAGTGACAGCCTGATCTGAAGTTCTATCAGTAAAGATGTAGCTTAGTCACAGCCTGATCTGAAGTTCTATCAGTAAAGGTGTAGCTTAGTTACAGTCTGATCTGAAGCTCTATCAGTAAAGATGTAGCTTAGTCACAGCCTGATCTGAAGTTCTATCAGTAAAGATGTAGCTTAGTCACAGCCTGATCTGAAGCTCTATCAGTAAAGGTGTAGCTTAGTTACAGCCTGATCTGAAGTTCTATCAGTAAAGGTGTAGCATAGTCACAGTCTGATCTGAAGCTATATCAGTCAAGGTGTAGCTTAGTCACAGCCTGATCTGAAGCTCTATCAGTAAAGGTGTAGCTTATTCACAGTCTGATCTGAAGCTCTATCAGTAAAGGTGTAGCTTAGTTACAGTCTGATCTGAAGCTATATCATTGAAGGTGTAGCTTAGTCACAGCCTGATCTGAAGCTCTATCAGTAAAGGTGTAGCTTAGTCACAGCCTGATCTGAAGCTGTATCAGTAAAGATGTAGCTTAGTTACAGCCTGATCTGAAGCTGTATCAGTAAAGGTGTAGCTTAGTTACAGTCTGATCTGAAGCTATATCAGTGAAGGTGTAGCTTAGTCACAGCCTGATCTGAAGCTGTATCAGTAAAGATGTAGCTTAGTTACAGCCTGATCTGAAGTTCTATCAGTAAAGGTGTAGCTTAGTCATAGCCTGATCTGAACCTATATTAGTAAAGGTGTTATATCAGTCAAGGTGTAGCTTAGTCACAGCCTGATCAGTAAAGGTAAAACTCTTTCTGTCGTCTCAATTTCTAACAGTATTTTATCAACAGTTCAATAAAAGTTATATGTAAACCTTCCTTAAGAAAGATTTCTCTAGACTCACCCTTTATCACATACTGACAAACTAAAGATTATGTGTGTTCAGGAAATGACTGTGATGAACCCCCCCCCCCCCTCTTCCGCTCTACCGGACCTGTCTGTAACTTCCTCGTGGAAAACTGCTCATTCCTACAACAACGGATTTCGCTTAGCTAAGTTTTATCTGCTTCCCGTATCCATAATCGTTAATAATATTTATTTGTTGTAGCTTCCATAGTGGAAGGATAAAGTTAGGGAGAGATATACCGTTTTTAGGTAATGTTATATTTCATGTCAAGATCTAATCTACGTTATGTTTTATTTCATGACATATTCTATTTTATGTCACAATCTATTTCATGAGATCTATTTCTTGTCACGATTTAGATCATAACGTGTTCTGTTTTATTTCACAACGTCCTGTTTCATATCAACGAATCATTGAGATAAAAATAACTTTATACCTCCAACAATTACTTAGATTGGAAAGGCATATCCCAAGAACGGATTATATAGATGTGAAAGGCATATCCCAAGAACGGATTATATAGATGTGAAAGGCATATCCCAAGAACGGATTATATAGATGTGAAAGGCATATCACAAGAACGGATTATATAGATGTGAAAGGCATATCCCAAGAACGGATTATATAGATGTGAAATGCTTATCGAAACAACGTGTTATTGACATGAAAAACGTACATATCCACCAACGTATCAGTGGAATCAGAAAAGTTATGCATACACAAAACCTGTTTCAGTACATCAGTTACACTACATGTCCAGCCAGATACAGTGAACCTGTACACACACACACACCATATGTTCAGATACAGTGAACCTATACACACACCACATGTTCAGATACAGTGAACCTATACACACACCACATGTTCAGATACAGTGAACCTATACACACACACCACATGTTCAGATACAGTGAACTTATACACACACACCATATGTTCAGATACAGTGAACCTATACACACACCACATGTTCAGATACAGTGAACCTATACACACACACCACATGTTCAGATACAATGAACTTATACACACACACCATATATTCAGATACAACGAACCTATACACACCACATGTTCAGATACAACGAACCTATACACACCACATGTTCAGATACAGATCTTTTCATTACTGTTGATAAAGTAACCTAATATGGTACTTTACTTCAACAATACACGAATCTGTTTACACAGACCTTTACATTAATGTTGATAAAGTAACCTAATATGGTACTTTACTTCAACAATACACGTATCTCTTTATACAGACCTTTACATTAATGTTGATAAAGAAACCTAAGATGGTACTTTACTTCAACAATACACGAATCTCTTTATGCAGACCTTTACATTAATGTTGATAAAGAAACCTAAGATGGTACTTTACTTCAACATACACGAATCTCTTTATACAGACCTTTACATTAATGTTGATAAAGAAACCTAATATGGTACTTTACTTCAACAATACACGAATCTTTTTATACAGACCTTTACATCAATGTTGATAAAGAAACCTAATATGGTACTTTACTTCAACAATACACGAATCTCTTTATGCAGACCTTTACATTAATGTTGATAAAGTAACCTAATATGGTACTTTACTTCAACAATACACGAATCTCTTTATACAGACCTTTACATTAATGTTGATAAAGTAACCTAAGATGGTACTTTACTTCAACAATACACGAATCTCTTTATACAGACCTTTACATTAATGTTGATAAAGAAACCTAAAATGGTACTTTACTTCAACATTACACAATCTTCATTTTGTGTATTATTACATCACTAATACTCTGTATATATTTCATAAGCAGTTTTACCCTATGACGTCATTTCCCTTCCACAATTTAATTCAAATATTTTAACAACATTTTTGTTTTCTTCGTGCAGTCTTTCGCTAGAAACGACAACGTGCTATCAAGCCTACTGCGCTCTGGAAAGTTGCCATAGAAATTCACGAGCCATATCGAACCACTGGATGGAATAAAAATCGAATCTACACGCACAAACTTCAACTTTAAACTCATTTCTTCGTAAACAAAAGTTCCAATGGAATTAAAAGAAAGCTCTCAATACACGCACTGTTTGAAGGATACGTGAATTCGACAAAGCCTCGATACCAGTCTTTCAGTCACGAATCAAGTGTTGACAGTTTAATTATAGTTCAAAAGGAAAACCCGACCTTTATGACTTTAGTTGAAATAGACCAGTTCTGACTTCTCCCGAGGACAGATTCAAAGTCTGTTGACTGGATATGTTACATTAAAGTTCAGAAGTAGCAAGGAAACTTCTATACGAAATACACTATAAATCATTACTTTCTGGCAATATTAATTAGCTAACCGTAAATGGTTCACCAAATCAGGTTGAATAAGGTAAAAGCAGTTCTGAAAGTTCCAACGGAACACATCGTGATAGAAACGCATAACAAAAACTAGGGTAAAATCCAGTACCCGAACTCGTACTGGGCGTGGCCAAGTGGATAGCGTGCCTGGACTGTGAAATCGATGATTCACAATCCCATGCCATGGGGCTGTTAGTAAGACTGAATCTCACTAATCAGTCAGACAAGAATTAGCGATGGGTGCTGTTGACTGACTCTCTTCACTCTATTCTATTAGTTTAAACGTAGGTACGCTAGATAGCCCTTAAGTACTTTGCGAGAGACCTGAAAAGAGCAAACAAAAACACCTTCGTTGACGTTTCCGACAGAAGTGATAAGTTGAGTAAAAATATAATACAGTCTGTGGTCAATAAACCTTTGACTTTGTTCATTAGTGACAAATAAAAACAATGTATTTTTAATACGAACTGAGAAAAATTTGTAAAAACTCATATACGTTTATACAGAGGCGTAACTAGTTAATGGCACACGGGGCCCATGCCCCGAATTCCCAGTTAGTGACTTGAAAAATCAGAATATAAAACTATGGTCGATATAATACTGAAACGCCAAAATTCCCCGCGCCTATGAGCCCAAGCCCCAATATTTTAAGTACCTACCGATGCCTCTGCGCTTATATACAAAATTGTGTTAAAGGGGGACCGGGCATGGCCTAGGGGTTAGCATGCCGGATTATTAATCCAAGTGTCCATGGTTTGCATCTCGTTACTGCAAAATCGAGCTACTTATTTTGCGAGACGGTCAGTCAAATTGGTTTAGTGTAGCCCAAGAGTTGGCGGATGGTGCTATTGGCTTGTTGCCTTCCCTATGGTTTATCAGTTGAAAATTAAAGACCGCTAGCGCACATATCCCGTAAGTTCTTTTGCACTACAATTTTACAAATATTGGAATTTAATAGGGGAATTAATTTTGTCGAATCAGAAATTTAAGTTATTAAGTCAAGTGCCGTAGATACAATAAGTGTTTATCAAGTGAATTAAAAGTGTTTTTAATCTGCCTACGTATAAATATGGAATCAAACCGTTTGTTTGCTGCATAGCTAGAAACAAAATGCCTTTTGGCTGTTATTTTTCATTACAAACAAATCAAAGGAAAAAAAAGTTACATTTTAAAGACAATGTTAACGATAGTTTTAAAGCGACCTGGATATTAGTAAGTATTGTCTTTACAATAGGCCTAAACGACTATTAGAAGTAAATTACTTGGTTATTTATAATATTAAATCAGATTGGAATAATCGTAATCTTGGTTTTAGAAGAATAATATAATATTTGTTTGTTTGTTTGTTTTAGAGCAAAGCCGCATTGAGCTATCTGCTGTGTTCACCGCGGAGAATCGAACTCCGCATTTTAGCATTTAAGTCCATAAATTTACCACTAAATCGTTTGGGAGAAGAAAGACCTCAAGATACACTACAGTAACCAACATGCCAATTGTTTATATAAGGTCATCTTCACCTTTAAAACAATTTCACAGGGACAAATTAACGGTTTGCGTGAAAAATACTATATTTATTTTTGCCTTTGATTAGGCAGATAAATACAAAGGTCTTTATTTCTTTAAGAAAAAAAAGTAAGGTGAGATTAAACAGCTGTCGTTAACGAGAAGGGGGTGGGGGAGAAAAGCGCACGTCCCAGATTCAAGTCACTGAACTTTTCTTGCCACCATCTGGTAGAATAATAACCCTCTCTCAAATATTGATCTTCAAACAGTACACTCTCTTCTACAAATAGCTGGATTTTTATATATATATATATATTCTAATAAGTAGTTTTATCTTTATGCAAATAGGGGGGGGGGTATTCCCTGATATATCATGCTATTTTTTTACAATGCTGAAGTATGACAACAAATCACTGGATATTCAGCGCAGCAACATAAGTGCACGAGCAAGGTTCAACCTGGAGGAGCACACTGTGACGTAATATTCCCATATCATTAGTGAAACACTCATTATTCACTGTTGTTTTCGATACCTTTCAGGAAGTGTACGAAGTTGATAATAATTTCATATAATGATTTTTTTTTCAAGTGTTTGTCTGATCAACTCAATTAACAATGCTTGAGACAAGTTTGAAAGATGGACAACATGTAGTTTGTTACTGCCAGAATACTGCATTTTAACTTCAAGATGTCTATGGTACATATATTGTTTGAGGTTAACCCCAAGATGTCTAATACATGCATTGTTTTAGATTAACTCCAAGATGTATATGGTACATATATTGTTTGAGGTTAACCCCAAGATGTCTAATACATGCATTGTTTTAGATTAATTCCAAGATGTATATGGTACATATATTGTTTGAGGTTAACCCCAAGATGTCTAATACATGCATTGTTTTAGATTAACTCCAAGATGTCTATGGTACATATATTGTTTGGAGGTTAACCCCAAGATGTCTAATACATGCATTGTTTTAGATTAATTCCAAGATGTATATGGTACATACATTGTTTGAGGTTAACCCCAAGATGTCTAATACATGCATTGTTTTAGATTAATTCCAAGATGTATATGGTACATACATTGTTTGAGGTTAACCCCAAGATCTCTAATACATGCATTGTTTTAGATTAATTCCAAGATGTATATGGTACATATATTGTTTGAGGTTAACCCCAAGATCTCTAATACATGCATTGTTTTAGATTAATTCCAAGATGTATAT
>NW_013669248.1:71668-78769 GCF_000517525.1 Limulus polyphemus
GATCTTGTCAGAAAAAAAAATATTATAAAAATGAAAAGTAGCTGAATTCTACAGGAAATAAACATTGGTTATCTTTCATGTAAAGAATTACCTATAAACATTCTTACATACCATAGAAAAATATACACCATCATACAGGAAATTCTTTAACATTTTTATTACCCACTTTTTAAACACATTTCAGTGATATTAACCATGTCTTGAAACAGAATCTTTCAGTAACTTTTGTCCAACCTTTATCAGCCTCAGGAACACAACATGCATAATCATGAACAGGTATCTTTCAATTCTTTGAACAATGCTAGAGCCCCAAGATTGTCAAGAAAATTCAAATAATTATACTTCACCCTCAATAAACTGCAACACTAAATTTTCACTCTTAGCCTGTGAAAAAAAGTGTATTTGAGAAGCAAAAATTGATAAAATATTTCAAACTCTGGCTCACCTATTCAACAGAAACAAAATGTGCAGATGCTTGCAATAAATGTGTTTTAGACTGTGTTCAGAAAGTTGCAGTGATTGGTTAAGAAGAAAAACAAAAAGATGATCAGTAGGTTTACAAAAAGTTTGTTCCACTTTCACGTTTCTTCTGGGATGCAGACACATTAATGGCTGATGAATGAAGGCTTATCAATTCAGCCCTTATCAATGAACAGCCACCAGTCATTATGAACAGATTACCGAATTACTTAATATTTCAATGTTGGGGGGAGAGAAACTAGATATTGAGTAAGGGGGGAGGAGGAAATGACAATGTTGTGCTATCATCAAGAAATGTACAGTTTATACACACATATATTGGTGAAAAGATTCAACTTTAAATAATCAATATCTCCTCTTTACACTGCTGACTTTTTAACTCATTAAGATTACCTAGATTCAAATTAATGGCCCCTAGTTCCTGTATTTTGAGCATTTCAAGTCATTAAGATTAGCTAGTAGAAAATTAATGGTTAGACAAAGCACCAAAACTAGCCGTAAGTCTTATTTATCGTACAACTTCTGCCTTTAGTGTCATAATGTTTTATGTTAGTGTCACAAACTCTCTAATGATTTCAGTAACTACTTTCTTTTCAAAGTTTGATCAAAATAGAAAAAGCTATCTTTGATTCAAAATAAACTTTAATTACACACTGAAATATTAGATTCCATTAGTTTTAGGTAATTACAATAACTTTTTTGTTTAGCAAACAAGTACAGAAATGTTAAAGTGATACAAGTTTTACTTAACAAATTGTAACTCTTAGCAAACAAGATATATACATAATAAAGGGTTCAAAAAATATTACCCAAGGCCTAACATCTAATTACATAATACAGGATTGAAAAAAAGTTACCAAACATCTAATTACATAATACAGGATTGAAAAAAGTTAACAAACATATAATTACATAATACAGGATTGAAAAAAAGTTACCAAACATCTAATTACATAATACAGTATTGAAAAAAGTTAACAAACATATAATTACATAATACAGGATTGAAAAAAAGTTACCAAACATCTAATTACATAATACAGGATTGAAACAAGTTACCAAGTACTAAACATCTATGTGTACAGGGTGTCCCAGAAGTCTGGACCCATATGGCAAAATACACAATTGATTGTTCATTTATTTACTATTCAAATTGCATGCCATTAACAGATACACTTATCAATTCTTGGTATACTGTCACATCAGAGTATTTTTTTCCCTCAACTATGTACAACTGACATTAGAAATGTGTTTAACTTTAACAATATAATGTATATTTTCCCTATGGGTCCAGACTTCTGGGACACCCTGTATACTACAAGGTTGAAAAAACATTACCCAAGTGAAAACATCTAATTACATAACACAGGATTGAAAAAAACATATATTACCAAAGTCTAAACATCTAAGTACATAATACAGGATTGTAAAGATATTATCATCCCTATTATCTTCATAAACTTTAAGTTGTATGTAAGGCTGTATCAAACATAAGGTGTATTGGCTGTATCAAACGTAAGGTGTATTAGCTGTATCAAATGTAAGGTATATTGGCTGTATCAAACGTAAGGTGTATTGGCTGTATCAAACATAAGGTGTATTGGCTGTATCAAACGTAAGGTATATTGGCTGTATCAAACGTAAGGTATATTGGCTGTATCAAACGTAAGGTGTATTGGCTGTATCAAACGTAAGGTGTATTGGCTGTATCAAACATAAGGTGTATTGGCTGTATCAAACATAAGGTATATTGGCTGTATCAAACATAAGGTATATTGGCTGTATCAAACGTAAGGTGTATTGGCTGTATCAAACATAAGTGTATTGGCTGTATCAAACATAAGGTGTTTTGACTGTATCAAACATAAGGTGTTTTGACAAGATATTGAGCAATATGTTTTACTGACACACAAGCAGATGTTATAAGATCTTTCGAACATGTTTTGTAGCCACTACGAGAAAAACTATACACTGGATAGTTGAAGTGAAGAAAGTGTCATCGGCCGCTATTCAGTTGTTCACATTATACAGCAGCAGATATAATAAATAAACTTAGTATTCAGTAAATTGTTTAATCTCAAAGTTCAAAGGAGATCCAGTTCAATGTACACTTTGATCAACTTGTCTTATTGGTTTATACTAGTTTAGGAGAATTCCACTCCTTATCAGTAACCCTGAACACAAGTTAACCAAAAAGAGATAAGCTGGACTTATATCATAGTGAAAAGTATCAAATGTATTATTGGTGTGAACGTGCTTTGTATTCACTATGAGAAAGACCTACACACTGGATAGGTGAAGTGAAGAAAAAAAGTGTCATTGGTCAACAAAACTAGTATAACCCAATAACACACATTGATCAAAGTGTAGATTGAACTGGACCTCCCTTCAATGTAGATTTTGAAATTAAACAATTTTCGGAATACTAAGTTTATTTATTTATAACATTTATATTTAATGAAGTCAAATAAGAAGTTTTCAATTATATTCTTTTAGACTTTTCTTATCATCGGTCTAAATCAATGCATGCATATTCTACTAAATTTTTCTAACCACAGTTCAGATACATAGCTCTGTATTCTAACAAGAATATATTTTTACTTTAGTTTTTTAAAATAAAAAGTTCTAATGGGTTGTTAAGGTTTATTTTACTTCTTGGTCTGGCATGGTCTGTTGGTTATGACATTTGCCTCACAATCTGTGGGTTAAAAGTAATGGGTTGTTAATGTTTATTTTACTTCTTGGCCTGGCATGGTTTGTTAGTTATGACATTTGCCTCACAATCTGTAGGTTAAATGTTTTGAGTCCCATTATCAAACATGCTCACCCTTTCAGCCATGGGGACATTATAATGTGAGGGTCAATCTCACAATTTGTTGGTAAAAGAGTAACCCGAAAGTTAGTGATGGTGTTGTTAACTAATTGCCTTCCCTCTATTCTATCCCTGAAAAATTAGAGAAAACTAGTGCAGATTGCTCTCGAGTAACTTTGCATGAAATCCAACAAACAAACAAATGATATTTCTCACAAAAATACCTAAATTATTAAAAAATAATCTATTTTGGTTTCCAAATGGTACCTTATGGAGAAAGTGAAAAGTAGACTTACATTTAGAGAAGTAGAATGTACATTTTCAATTACACATATTTTTAATTGATAATATTTTGGATACAGTTGCGATGTATGTAACTTACTTACACTTTAAAACTGTATTTAATGCCTGAAGCATCAAAAAGTAGCTTCAATAATACATTATACATGTATGCAGGTGAATGCTTTATTAACACAAGATATTTCTGAGGAAGGACAAGAACTAAGGATGAGCACATTTGAGAAGTGAGGATGTGGCTATGGTCAATAAAGTGGGTGAACAGTTGAGAAGTGAGGATGTGGCTATGATCAATAAAGTGGGTGAACAGTTGAGAAGTGAGGATGTAGCTATGATCAATAAAGTGGGTGAACATTTGAGAAGTGAGGATGTGGCTACGATCAATAAAGTGGGGTAGCCACATCCTCACTTCCCAAATGTTCAGGGTAACTCTGTATCACTCCCTTTAAAAATAGAAGAAACATTAGCAATTTCCCAATCCTCTGGCAATTGTCCGCTGTTTATTGACCATCCAAAGATGAAAAACAAGATAGGCTTAGGTATATAATCTGTAACCTTCTTTAAAACTGTGGGGAAAAATGTCTAGTGTTGGTGCCTTTATTTTTTTTTTTTTTTACTTGCCAAGGGACTAATATCTACATGGTTCAGGTCAATTTCAATATCCCCATAAGATGCTCACAGTTAGGAATGTTGCTTGCATCATCTCTTATTAAAACTGAAGAGAAGATAACATTTCAATGTTCAGCCATCTTCAAATTAAACTCAACATCTTGCCATCAACATCTTTTAAGAGCCCAATCCCCATTTTAACATTTTGCTTACCTTAAAAAGAATCCTTGCTATTAATTTTAACATTATGAGCCAGTTGTTTCTCATAAGCCCTTTTGGGTTTCCTACTTCCTTTTTTGAACCAAATACTTAGCTTTCCTGTAGTATGTAAATATTCCATCCAATCTGACATTTAAAGTACTTGTGTCATTTATTCTGGATCTTCTCCTTTACATCTATGATAAGCCAGTTAGGTTTATACTTCATTTTTCTTCTGTTTTCTTTTTTCTTAGGACCATCATCATGCCGATCTTGAATTAAAAGCAACTGATTTTTGAAATCTATGTCATTTCACCTTTTAACTCATTATCCTAATTCATCAATGATAAATCTTGTTTCATAACCTCAAAATTTGTTTTTAGAAAATTAGGAACTAAATATTTATTTATTTTTATTTCAACACATAGCAAAACATCACATTAATTATACAATGGTCAAATAAAACACCAAAACTAATTATGCAGTGGTCAAATGTTCCCCCACTTCATTTATTGTAGCCACATCCTTACTTCACAAATGTTCCCCCACTTTATTGATTGTAGCCACATCCTCACTTCTCAACTGTTCACCCACTTTATTGATTGTAGCCACATCCTCACTTCCCAAATGTTCACCCATTTTATTGATCGTAGCCACATCCTCACTTCCCAAATGTTCACCCACTTTATTGATCGTAGCCACATCCTCACTTCTCAAATGTTCACCCACTTTATTGATCATAGCCACATCCTCACTTCTCAAATGTTCACCCACTTTATTGATTGTAGCCACATCCTCACTTCTCAACCTCACTTCATTTATTTGATAAAAAAAAAGGTTTTGCAAAATCATCTACTGAAATAGAATATTGTGAAATAAAATCACCACTGATTCACTAAAGTGAAATCTTCCATTACTAATCAACTAATGTTTTTTAAGACATTAAGTATTACCTTGATAATGGAAAGAGTATGGACTTGGTGTTCTTAGATTTTTAAAAACTTTTAATAATCAATATTAACTTTTGATTGAAGTAAGCTTCCCACATAGATCAGGATTAAAAATATAATAATAAGCATAACTAATTAAATTTAATGTTCAATCTATATTACTTATAATGAATACAATATACTGTTTCATCAGTTGGATACTGCTATTCTCATGGCAGTTGCCACAGCATAAGGATAAGCCAACAATGGGAGTGTAACTGTAACTTGTAAGTCTAAGGGAAATAGAGTGAGTGAAAAATAAAAGATAGGTTTAAATTAATTACTTTTCCCAAAGGTTGATGTAAGGCCGAATAGTTCTTTGATGTCCGTATAATATATTAACTAAAGTATAAATGTTTTCTAGATTAATATAACCACTCATTTCACTGCCCATACTAAACTACTAATATAATAATATTTACAGAACCAGTACTAGCATGTCGTCCACCTTCTTCTAATACATCATTTTTTTGTACTATAGCCTCAAACACCATCTAATTAGAGCTGTTTGTCGAGAGTATTCTAGCTTATGTATTCCTACGACGGATTTCATTTTTTAAAACAAATATATGTATTCTTATTTTCATCAATTATTATTTAAAATAAATATACTAAACAATTCTGATCATTTTAATGTGTTTTTTTAATACTGTTGACTCAATCTTTTTATTTGACAGTCGAACTCATTTTTTAAGTCGAGCATACATTCGCCAATTTGTCGAAGGTCTGTCATTCAGCAGTTGAGATGGATATGTGGTGAGGAATATGGTGTTATAACATACATGTGATACCTGAAATGTAAACATTATTAGAGATTAAGAGGTTGGGGTCGGATGATGGACTTTCAGTCTGCAATGGAAACGTTTGCAGAAGCATGGGTTGCAGCCAACACCCAGACTCCTTTAACCGAAGCAGCAGACGAAGCCCAGGTGAGAACCATTAACATTATATGGATAGACTCCTGGATGCTGGAGGAAGATAAAAAATAATGTACTTATGTAGACACACTAGGTTGTAGATTGGTGTAGTTCGTTGGCTTAT
The DNA here is from genome assembly GCF_000517525.1 of Limulus polyphemus. Taxonomy (NCBI): domain Eukaryota; kingdom Metazoa; phylum Arthropoda; class Merostomata; order Xiphosura; family Limulidae; genus Limulus; species Limulus polyphemus. The sequence goes on from NW_013669248.1 coordinate 78,095, forward strand.
TGTTGTCAGTCAGGATAGCAAGTTATGCCTACTTAAGTTTAAAACTTTAATGCTAAAATGTATAGACTTATGGCTTTATATATGATTATAAGTACGTTTGCCACACCATTATATTATAATGAATTTATATTACATTGTTGAAAAATATTTGATAAAGTGTTTGAAAAGAAACTAATTAATAAATTGGATGCTTACAAGCTATGAAGAGAGGTTTATAGTTTTATCTGTAGTGTAATAGAATTAAAGGAGGATTTGTTCAGGTGTTCAAAATTGATGGAGGGTTTGGGCAATTTTTACATCATAAACTGTTTGAATGGTAAAGTTATATGATCCAAACTACAAAGTTAAATATTAGAGAAAATAATAGGCTTAAACTTTATAAGCCCTGTTGTAAACTTGCTTTCTGACAAAGTTCCTGAAGTTGAGGTTAAAAGTAGACTGAATGAGGAAGTGAAAAATATGATAAGCTTAGAAAAGTTGATGATAATGAATTTTAATTTTATAAGATTTAACTTGTTATTTTGTTTATCTAATGAACTGTTAAATGTCTTTAGGTGTTAAAACCACTTGGTGTAGAATGTTTTATATTGTGATAAAAAGGTCCAACATGTTGCTTATAACAGTAGAAATGTAGTTGTTGGTGTGATATAATTGTTATTACTTTTGTAAATGACT
>NW_013669248.1:79741-80877 GCF_000517525.1 Limulus polyphemus
ACTGACTTGTTTACATATCATTTACTATAATTGGGTTCCCATCAAAGTACTGACTTGTTTACATATCATTTACTATAATTGGGTTCTCATCAAAGTACTGACTTGTTTACATATCATTTACTGTAATTGGGTTCTCATCAAAGTACTGACTTGTTTACATATCATTTACTATAACTGGGTTCTCATCAAAGTACTGACTTGTTTACATATCATTTACTATAATTGGGTTCTCATCAAAGTACTGACTTGTTTACATATCATTTACTATAATTGGGTCCACATCAAAGTACTGACTTGTTTACATATCCTTCACTATAATTGGGTTCTCATCAAAGTACCGACTTGTTTACATATCATTTACTATAATTGGGTTCTCATCAAAGTACCGACTTGTTTACATATCATTTACTATAATTGGGTTCTCATCAAAGTACTGAGTTGTTTACATATCATTCACTATAATTGGGTCCACATCAAAGTACCGACTTGTTTACATATCATTTACTATAATTGGGTCCACATCAAAGTACTGACTTGTTTACATATTATTTACTATAATTGGGTTCTCATCAATGTACTGACTTGTTTACATATTATTTACTATAATTGGGTCCACATCAAAGTACTGACTTGTTTACATATCATTTACTATAATTGGGTCTACATCAAAGTACTGACTTGTTTACATATCATTTACTATAATTGGGTCTACATCAAAGTACTGACTTGTTTACATATCATTCACTATAATTGGGTTTTCATCAAAGTACTGACTTGTTTACATATCATTCACTGTAATTGGACCCACATCAAAGTACTGACTTGTTTACATATTATTTACTATAATTGGGTTCTCATCAAAGTACTGACTTGTTTACATATCATTCACTATAATTGGGTTCTCATAGTGAATGATATGTAAACAAGTCAGTACTTTGATAATTGGGTTCTCATCAAAGTACTGACTTGTTTACATATCATTCACTATAATTGGGTCCACATCAAAGTACTGACTTGTTTACATATCATTTACTATAATTGGGTTCACATCAAAGTACTGACTTGTTTACATATCATTCACTGTAATTGGACCCACATCAAAGTACTGACTTGTTTACATATCATTCACTGTAATT
>NW_013669248.1:81654-94407 GCF_000517525.1 Limulus polyphemus
CTATAATTGGGTCCACATCAAAGTACTGACTTGTTTACATATCATTCACTATAATTGGGTCCACATCAAAGTACTGACTTGTTTACATATCATTCACTATCAGTAGGTTCCTCATCAAAGTACTGACTTGTTTACATATCATTCACTATTCATTAGGTTCTCATTAAGGTACTGATTTGTTTACATATCATTTACTATAATTGGGTTCCTCATGAAAGTTCTATCTTGTTTACATACCATTCACTATTAGCAGGGTATTTGAAGTACCTTCTACTAGCACACTTACACAGACTACAGGTGGGAGTGACTCATCTTTAGACTTATCAATTATCATCTGCCATGAGATTGTTCATTATACGAGTCAGCTTCTTTTGATCTTGCACCTATTCCTCCTGTTCGGGTCAACAATGGTTTTGACAGCCTTTTTCCTCCACCTGATTTTGATGAATCTTCCTATGCCCCTGATGTGGAATCAGTATGACTTTTTTAGATATGATTTCTCAGGTATGTTCTGTTTTATTCATTTCCCCGATTTCATATGATCCCCTTCTTTCTTTGTTACATGATACCTCCACCATTCCCTGGATATTGAAGTTCATGTTGTTTTTCAGATGGTTGATGTTCCTGCATGGCTCGTCCTCCATGGGGTTTAGATCTGTTTGCCTTGGCCTACCATCAGGCTGAATGTTCGTTTCTCAGCACTTACAATTGTATTTGTCCATGTAGGAGGTTGACCCTGATCATCCCGTTTGTTTATCCCATGCCCAATTTTCCCGACTTGGTCTTACCCTATCGATTCTCCTAAGATGCTTGTCTACCATCCACCTCCTTTCCATGGTGATCCTCAGGGTTTTTTGAGGGATGGCCCCTCCCTGATTACCCCCACATTGGCATGTGTTGTCTTTGTTGGCTCTATCCTTACACACGTGATTTCTCTGTTGTTGGGATCTCCTGTGAAGGGATGCAGCTTTGTCCCAGGATCATTTACTGCCAACTTATCTCTGAGACTTATGTATGGCCTTTTTTCTACAGTGGTATGTTTTGGTAATATTCTTGAGACTTTGGAATCCCGTTTGCGACAACAAACTACCCTTTTTTCTTTGGTGGATTGTTTGTCTCATTCAGAGCCTAGACATGCCCCTATTACTGTATAAACTAAGAACAATCAATTCTGTCAAGCCAGTTTAATTTTCACAAGAAAACTGTTGAACTTATTACATAATGAAAATCGTAAATTGATGAAGATTCACGTGGGTTGCTCTGTAATAAGATTACTGTAAAACTTGAAAATAACTTGTGTACTCCAGCAAAAACTAATGTCTAAAAGCCACAACTAAGATCTATATTTATAGAATATTATAATATTCTTACAGGATAATATACATATGTTGAAAACATAAAATAATACTCTTGTAAGCTATATTTTTAACGTTTTGATATAGATGTTTGCCACAAGGCGTATGACGTAATGATCAAGAAAATTAGTGTAGTGAGTAGAAGGTGAGTACAGTATAAATACTAGAAAAGTGAAGCAGTGAGTGAATGAGAAACCAATGAGTATTCAATTACTCATCTATTCAGTCATTCACCGAGTTTGTTTGTTTATTAATCGACTAATTTTGTGAAGAAATTGTATAGACTTAAGTAAGTTAGGCTTAGTAGCAACAGTTTGGAATGTATTGAGACATTTTATGTGAACTTAGGCATACAAGGAAGCTATCCGAAAATCGTATTATTGAAGAAATAAATTAGTTGGTTATCATTACGTGGAATGAACTTGACATTATTGTTACCAAATAATCTGCCGAACGAAAGAACACATCACAACAATACAGTTTATAATATCTGTTTTCCTAATTGTTAAGATATTTAAGTTGTATAGAAGTACAGACTTAATGGAAAGAAGTAAAAAGAAACATTTTTTTTTCTCACCAAAAAGAAACGATTTCTAAGTAATTATCTATAAAATAAATCTCTTTTAGGTAAATTTGAATATTTGGCATGAAACTTGCATAGTTTTATAGGTTTTAGTAACCCAAATAATACAATGTCCTCAATCTCACAATAATGCATTTACGATGGAAGATTGACAGATGTAGCAGTGGATTATTGAGATTAAATGTTTTATTAATGTATCTGAAAGAGGTTTATATAAGTATGTTAAAAGAATAATAGCTTGATATGTAATGAATAAATAATTACATAAAGAATAATAAATCAAATAAATATATAAATGAAAACCGATAAAGTTAATGTGGAAACGACTAAAAATCGATTTGTTATGTTTAATGTACTTTAAATGTTTTAAGGCCACCCAGTGAGGAGGTGCTTTCATTATGCTCCCCCCCAAAAAAGTGTTACTTAGTAATTTTTTTTGCATTTCGCATCTTATAGAAACATTATAATATTGCTTGCATTTATAGAAACACTTATAAATGGTATTTTTTCATACAAGCCTCTCTTTTCACTTTGTTTCAAAGATAACTATCACTTGTTTAACAATGTACCTTTATTTCTCAAAGCTAGGATACAGTCTTATTGAGGAAGGCTGCTCTATCGAAACAAACATCGGCGCTAAGATACAGTCTTATTGAGGAAGGCTGCTCTATCGGAACAAACATCGGTGCTAAGATACAGTCTTATTTAGGGAGGCTGCTGTATCGGAACAAACATTAGTGCTAAGATACAGTCTTATTTAGGGAGGCTGCTGTATCGGAACAAACATCGGCGCTAAGATACAGTCTTATTGAGGAAGGCTGCTCTATCGGAACAAACATCAGTGCTAAGATACAGTCTTATTTAGGGAGGCTGCTCTATCGGAACAAACATTAATGCTAAGATACAGTCTTATTGAGGAAGGCTGCTCTATCGGAACAAACATCGGTGCTAAGATACAGTCTTATTGAGGAAGGCTGCTCTATCGGAACAAACATCGGTGCTAAGATACAGTCTTATTGAGGAAGGCTGCTCTATCGGAACAAACATCAATGCTAACATACAGTCTTATTGAGGAAGGCTGCACTATCAGAACAAACATCAGTTTTGATACACTCGTAATTTTAGACAAGTCTTGTCGTGCCATCTAAACGATTGTGTTTGTCTTTCCAGCTTGTTAATTGGGCTATAGCAACACTTGCAGAAAGTATCATTGCTATGGCAGGGTTGTGTGTATTTGAGGATTACAACTACATAAGCCCTCAGTGGCTCAGTGGTAAGTCTGCAGATTCCCTCCGCTAAAAACTGAGTTTCGATATTCGTGATGGACACAGCAGAGATAGCCCATTGTGTTTGTTTGTACTTAACTACAAACAAATAAGAACTGCAAATAGAATTCTGTGATGCTGGGAGATTACTGTTGGTTCTTACTACGTGAAACTGAGAACATACACAAAAGGTGCAACAAGCCAAGCAGATAATTTGTAACAAACTATAATAGCACGATGAAAGTTTTAAACTGGTATTGCTATTATGTATTGTTTTTGAACATTTCCAATAGCATTTTCAATGAATAAATAAAGTTATAAAGAGAAAGTTATTTTAAAATATGTAAGAATATTTTGAATGAATCTTTCATAACATGGAAACTAGAGGTGATCAGTAATTTTAAAATGATTTTTAGAATCAGCATCGTCAAATTACCCAGAAACAATGGCATTTTTTTAGTAGTAGAGAAATATTTTTGTTGTTGTTGTTGTTGTTGCCTGGTATGTAATCGTAAGTACAATTTCTTGCTGGATGAAAACATTTCTAAGTTTTACTAAAAAATGTAAAAAAGCTGTCAAAATTAATTTGATTATTTATATCATAACAAAATATAATGTTCTAAATGTTAGGGAAGGCCTGGTCCCTTTGTACAGGCAGTAGAATCGTGTTTGTCCGAAGAAGACGACATTTACTACGAAATGTTTTCAATGTGTTAAACAAACAAATAAAATCCCTTCCCCATGATACGAAACACCCCTTAAAGTGAATATTACGTTGCTCCATCTACAAAGAAAACCGTTCACAGGGATAAGGTCCTTTTGGGTTTCAATACTTACCTATGTTAACCGTAAATATGTAGGGGTTTTGAGTGTCAATACTTACCAGGTGTCACATGCTGGCAAGAATTAGATAGCTATTGGACAGATATCAAACCAAACATGTATTATTTGTACAGTAGAAATATATATATATTTCTAGAGGATGACAGTGTTTTGTTGTATATGTAAGTTTTTATTGTCTTTCAGAATTTGTAGTGCTTTCTGGAGGATTTTACACATTTTGATAATACAGTTAGAAAAAAACAACAACGATCTCTTCACTACAAATAATTATAATAACCTGGAGTGTAAAGGCCATTTCTTTCTAACTTTATATAATTTTTACTCCGGTGTATAAATCTAATATTAAAACATATGATAGGAAATTATGACTTAAAACATGTACTTCATACTGTGTTATTTAGAATAAATTACCCACTGTTAATGTGTATATTATTCAGATTTATTGGTTTGTACTGTCATCTTAGCACTCAGTACTGTTCAGGTTTATTGGTTTGTACTGTCATCTTAGCACTCAATACTGTTCAAATTTATTGGTTTGTACTGTCATCTTAGAACTCAGTACTGTTCAGGTTTATTGGTTTGTACTGTCATCTTAGCACTCAATACTGTTCAGGTTTATTGGGTTGTACTGTCATCTTAGCAATCAATACTGTTCAGGTTTATTGGTTTGTACTGTCATTTTAGCACTCAATACTGTTCAGATTTATTGGGTTGTATACTGTCATCTTAGCACTCAGTACTGTTCAGGTTTATTGGGTTGTACTGTCATCTTAACACTCAGTACTGTTCAGGTTTATTGGGTTGTACTGTCATCTTAGTGCTCAATACTGTTCAGGTTTATTGGGTTGTATACTGTCATCTTAGCACTCAGTACCGTTCAGGTTTATTGGTTTGTACTGTCATCTTAGCACTCAGTACTGTTCAGGTTTATTGGTTTGTACTGTCATCTTAGCACTCAGTACTGTTCAGGTTTATTGGGTTGTACTGTCATTTTAGCACTCAGTACTGTTCAGGTTTATTGGGTTGTACTGTCATCTTAGTGCTCATTACTGTTCAGGTTTATTGGGTTGTATACTGTCATCTTAACACTCAGTACTGTTCAGGTTTATTGGTTTGTACTGTCATCTTAACACTTAGATTGATGGCTGTCCTTTAACTCGTCAGTGTTTCAAGGAACCTATTCTATAATAATGAAAGTATGTTTTGATTGTTCTAGGAAAGGCTCTTCCAGTACACTGTGTGGTGGAAAAAGGCCCAGCTCATCACAGAAGCTCCTCCTTGCAGCTGTCAGTTGAACTAGACAGCTATGCTATAATCCCTACCAGTACTTTGTTCACAGAACTGATTCGGATAGCTCTTACTAAACTGGGGTATTCAGCATCTGAGGCCATGTGTGCTAAAGGTACTAGCTTTCTTTATCTTTTTAGACTTTTATTAAATGAAACTGTATTGTATGTTAAATTAGTCCGTAGACAACATTTAATTACATAATTTTGACAATTCCAACAGCATAGAATGTCTTTTTTTTGGGAATCCCGAAAGGAGCTTCAGAATTCTTTAAAGGCTGTGGTTATCAGGTAGATCAGTTTGTAAAATGGACAACTTGCTGGATGTTTTCTCTGTTGGAGATGTTTGGATGCACTTTCATAGATCTTGTTCACATCTGTAGCTTTGGAGTTTTTGTTGTATTTTTTCTCTTTTTGGGTGTCTGTGGTGAAGAGCTTATGTGTATTATTATATTGATTGATGAAGTACAGGTGATTCCTGATTGGTTGGTTTTGTTAACAAGGCTTGTGATTGGTAGATTTTTGAGGAGTTTAATCCATACATTACAGATCTCCATTTCTGAGCCTCTGTTGAATGCAGGGATTTTTATTTTTATGTGTAGAGCCTTTTTTACTTTAGTTTTTTGTGTTGTTCTCTTTGTCATTTATTTTGCTTTTATGTTAGTCTGTGATGTGACCTATGTCCTGTTCTGTCTGTAAAAGTATCATATTTAACAAAGATGACTTCCAGCAGGTTGTTCATTTTACCAAGAAATTAACACTTTACATAATAAGATTGATACCCTAGTGTTGCTCGTATCAGGGACATTGATGTCTTTTTTTCTTGTTAAGGAGGTTCACGTACCCCTGTTATGGAGATTGGTATGGGAATATTTCCTTGTGAGGATGGTTATTAAGAATGGGTACAGTGGTGTGGAACTTTAACACGTAAAGTAGGTCCCATCAAAACATGGAGTTATTGCCCAAAGACCTGCGGAAGGTTAACCATGGGTCACAACGTCAGCATATGACAATTACATGCCACTTCAGCCCAATGAAATAGATATTTTACACCAACCCAATCAATTAATAAAAATTCGTTTTTTCTAATTATTACTGTTTTGACTATTTCAACAATCAATTAATCAATTAGTGTATTTTATTATTACTATTCTCGATTACTCCAACTATCCAAGTAATCCAAATTAGTGTTTCTTATTATTACTATTCTCGATTACTCCAACTATCCAAGTAATCAAAATTAGTGTTTCTTATTATTACTATTCTTGATTACTCCAACTATCCAAATAATCAAAATTAGTGTTTCTTATTATTACTGAGGATAGTAATAATAAGAAACACTAATTTTGATTTCTTGGATAGTTGGAGTAATCAAGAATAGTAATAATAAGAAACACTAATTTTGATTACTTGGATAGTTGGCGTAATCGAGAATAGTAATAACAAAAACACTAATTTTGAGATTACTCCAACTATCCAATAATCAAAATTTTTGGATAGTTGGAGTAATCGAGAATAGTAATAATAAAAAACACTTAATCAAAATTAGTGTTTCTTATTATTACTATTCTCGATTACTCCAACTATCCAAGTAATCAAAATTAGTGTTTCTTATTAGTAATCGAGAATAGTAATCCAACTATCCAAGTAATCAAAATTAGTGTTTCTTATTATTACTATACTCGATTACTCCAACTATCCAAGTAATCAAAATATTGCCACGAAACTTGCTCACCTTTTCTTCATTATGGTAAAGCTATTATTCTGGTTTTGCACATTAATAAATGTACACATCCACAGTGACTTGGGTTTTGATACTTGCAATGGGCACAGCAAAGTTAGCTGACTGTGTAACTTTATGTTTAAAAAACTAACAAAATCATATGTACTTTGGCTCTGTCCAGTAGAAAACATATATATATTCTGGTTCTATCCATTAGGAAACATATATTCTCTGGTTCTGTAGTAAACATACGTGATCTGGTTCTGTAGTAAACACACAAGTTCTGGTTGTGTAGTAAACATACATTTTCTGGTTGTGTAGTAAACATACATTTTCTGATTGTGTAGTAAACATAAATGTTTGAGTTCTGTTCATTAGTAAACATATGTGTTCTGGTTCTGTAGTAAACATACATGTTCTGGTTCTGTAGTAAACATACATGTTCTGGTTCTGTAGTAAACATACATGTTCTGGTTCTGTCCATTAGTAAACATACATTTTCAGATTCTATTCATTACTAAACATTTCATACTTGTTTTGGTTTTGTCCATTATTATGCATGTTCCACCTTTATCCATTGCTGCTAAAGTTGAAATATTTAGTAGAAAAGTAAGATTTCTTTGTTTGTTTTCTGAAAATACAGATAGTATTTTGAATTGTTGTTATAGAATAAGTGATGTTCATCAACGTTGTTTCCATTATTACCAATAAAAGTAGGGCTAGACAGTTTTGTTTTTATTGTTACAGAACTATTGTTATTAATGTAGGTGCGATACAGTTAAAGAACTATTGTTATTAATGTAGGTGCGATACAGTTAAAGAACTATTGTTATTAATGTAGGTGCAATAAAGTTACAGACTTATTGTTATTAATGTAGGTGCAATAAAGTTACAGACTATTGTTATTAATGTAGGTGCAATAAAGTTACAGAACTATTGTTATTAATGTAGGTGTGATACAGTTAAAGAACTATTGTTATTAATGTAGGGGCAATACAGTTACAGAGCTATTGTTATTAATGTAGGTGCAATACAGTTACAGAACTATTGTTATTAATGTAGATGCGATACAGTTACAGAACTATTGTTATTAATGTAGATGCGATACAGTTAAAGAACTATTGTTATTAATGTAGATGCGATACAGTTACAGAACTATTGTTATTAATGTAGATGCGATACAGTTACAGAACTATTGTTATTAATGTAGGTGCAATACAGTTAAAAAACTGGAAACCATTATCCTTTGAACAAATCACTGACACTTCAGATGCCACAGTAGGAGATATACTAGGTGATCTTGGTGCAGTAGCCACTTTAAGAATTCGACTCAGTAGGTAGGTCACTGATTTTCATCTGTTTGTATTAGTTAGATGTTTTCAAGTAGAAATCTATGGTTGATATCATTGTGAGAGTATTATAGAAATTAGAAGCACGAAGCAATGACAGTCAACCAAGATCAAACTTGACATTTTGATTTACCAACTAGTCTTCCCTGGTACAGTTAATGAATTCCTGGGCAGATAAGAATCTGAGTTGTTTCTATTTGTTAATTGAATCTATAAAATTTTTTTTTTACATAGTTTCTTATTCTGTCATATAGTTGGAACTTTTCAAGACAAACTGTTGCTTAACTTTTTTGTTAATATCCCTGTAGGAAGTGAGTTCACGGTTAACTTTTTGTTAATATCCCTGTAAGAAGTGAGTTCACAGTTAACTTTTTTGTTAATATCCCAGTAAGAAGCGAGTTCACGGTTAACTTTTTGTTAATATCCCTGTAAGAAGTGAGTTGATGGTTAACTTTTTGTTAACATCCCTGTAAGAAGTGAGTTGATGGTTAACTTTTTTGTTAATATCCCAGTAAGAAGTGAGTTGATGGTTAACTTTTTTGTTAATATCCCAGTAAGAAGCGAGTTGATGGTTAACTTTTTTGTTAACATCCCTGTAAGAAGTGAGTTGATGGTTAACTTTTTTGTTAACATCCCTGTAAGAAGTGAGTTGACAGTTCTGTAGAAGAGAACATGTAAGTACTCCTGACAGCAACAGAACACAGTACTAAATATTTAGATATAAAGTGTAAAAAGTGTAATAGTATAAAAATTAAATTAGAACAATGTGCTCTTTAAACCATGAGGTGTAATGACTGTATCATAAACACTTCACATGTTCTAAAAAGCTTGAAAACTATTTCCCAATCTCAAAACTTTCAAGTTTTCTTTCTTCACTCAAGCACTCTCTATAACTAGCAAGACACGTGTATTTAGTTTTTTTTGTATAGTAACGTGATGAATTTTTAATATAATTGTAATATAAGTTTCAATATACCTGCTGTGTTTGGGTGTTTGTAAACAGTTGTGAGCCCTTCTTGAAGGTATTATTTTACATTGAAATATTAAATTCTATAAAAATGTGAATAACTTTCTTTTATATTGTAATAATTGATGATTAAAATTGTTTTTAGCTCTTTTTTTCTACTGCCTGAAATGGAACATTTGTACTTTTTCATGATTACATTTGGTAAAGGTCATTGTATCCATTCTAGCTTTTCTTCCACAGAGATCTTCATTTTTTGCAAAACATATAATAGTGTGAACTGTTTTTATGTATCTTTGTTTGTCAGTAGATTATAGAGGTTTAAAATGGAAATATGGCTAAATTAAGTAGTTAACTCAGAATAAATTCTAAGCTCTTCCCTTGCCATATTGTGGCATCACTTATTATCAAACTTTCTTGGGAGAAAATCCACCAATAATCTACTGTAGGAACCCTCATCATATCTGGGTTCAAATCCACCAATAATCTACTGTAGGAACCCTCATCATATCTGGATTCAAATCCACCAATAATCTACTGTAGGAACCCTCATCAATCTGGGTTCAAATCCACCAATAATCCACTGTAGGAACCCTCATCATATTGGGGTTCAAATCCACCAATAATCTACTGTAGGAACCCTCATCATATCTTGGTTCAATTCCACCAATAATCTACTGTAGGAACCCTCATCAATCTGGGTTAAAATCCACCAATAATCTACTGTAGGAATCCTCATCAATCTGGGTTCAAATCCACCAATAATCTACTGTAGGAACCCTCATCATATCTGGGTTAACTTTTTTCAAAGGTGAAAAGAATGCTGAGATGTGCCAAATTAATTTAATTATAGTAGATACTTCAACAGTGAACAATGGAAGAAATCTGGGACAGCATCCTTAACAGAGACTTCAGCAGTGAATAATGGAAGAAAAATGGGACAGTATCCTTAACAGAGACTTCAACAGTGAACAATGGAAGAAATCTGGGACAGCATCCTTAACAGAGACTTCAGCAGTGAATAATGGAAGAAAAATGGAACAGCATCCTTAACAGAGACTTCAACAGTGAATAAAATAATGTAGTGGGACAGCATCCTTAGTAGAGACTTCAACAGTGATTATTGGTAGGAAATCTGGGACAGCATCCTTAGTAGAGACTTCAACAGTGAATGATGCTGCTGTCCGTACAGCAGCAGTGAATAATGGAAGAAAAATGGACAGCATCCTTAGTAGAGACTTCAACAATGAATAAAATAAAGTGTGGGACAGCATCCTTAGTAGAGACTTCAACAGTGAATGATGGTTTACGGGAGGAAATGTGTTAACAGAACAAGAATATTTACCATCGTCAATGGTGTACGGGAGCAAATGTGTTAACAGAACAACAATATTTACCATCATCAATGGTGTACGGGAGCAAATGTGTCACCAGAACAACAATATTTACCATCGTCAATGGTTTACGGGAGGAAATGTGTTAACAGAACAAGAATATTTACCATCGTCGATGGTGTACGGGAGCAAATGTGTCACCAGAACAAGAATATTTACCATCTTCGATGGTGTACGGGAGCAAATATGTCACCTAAACAAGAATTATAAGAAACATAGAAATATGCCACCACTCATTAGATCTTAAGAAATTTTACCAATTTTAACACAATAAGTAATAGTTTGAGATCAACATGTGCTGAGGATCTAAACAGATGAATGTGACCTTTGGTTATCAGTGGTAATTCAAAGAAAGGAATTAATAGATGATTGAGAACTTTGGTTCTCAGTGATAATTCAAAGAAAGGAAGAGGATCTTTTACTACAAAGATTGTGATAGATTATTCTAAATCCTCAATATAAACATGCATTAATGGTTTGACTAAATTCGAGCTTAAGCAACAAACCTAAGGACAACTAATTAGGGAAACAAAGACACTGGAAGCTTGTGATAGAGTAATAAGGCAAACACACATTTATCGTCTGAATAACCAAGACCAAAGGCACAGCCAAAGAAAGACTGAGGATGAAAAGACACCTTTGCAGGTATCATTAATTGGCAAGCAGCAAAGCTATAGCAACCTGGTGAATCTCTTGTAATTTATATATATGAAACAATTGTGAAGTTACCTGGCTAAATCATAACCACATGGTTTCAAAGAAGATATCAAAAATGAAGCTATGTCTTCAGGACAGTAAACAATTGCAAATTATTGGCTTGAATCAGTGGCTTAGCAGGTTACCATAGACAAGATACATTGTGATAGTCCAAGACCGCACTTTGGGTATTGGAAAAGCATCTATAAAGAAATGATCTCCTTTTGCAAGAGAATGTAATAGAATTAATCATCCAAGTAGTATGAGACTCTATATATAATTCTCACAGATAGTGTAACACAGCTAAATGTAGAAATATTTTAGAATTTTAAATGTCTCTGGACAGATATCATTATAGAGTATGCAAGTAGGCCTAACCTAAAGAAACAACTCACTCCTAAATTGAGTTCTTGAAAAAGATAGAACCTGATGTGTAGGTAGAATGTGAGAGGTAAGGATACAATAAACCTGTAGTTCCAAAGAAAGAAGGTGAGTGGTGAGAATAGAATGAACTTGCTGTTCCAGAAGAGGAAGAAAAGAGACAAGGATAGAATGGATCAGCTGTTCCAGAGGAGGAAGAAAAGAGACAAGGATAGAATGGATCAGTTGTTCCAAAAGACGAAGAAAAGAGACAAGGATAGAATGGATCAGCTGTTCCAGAAGAGGAAGAAAAGAGACAAGGATAGAATGGATCAGCTGTTCCAGAGGAGGAAGAAAAGAGACAAGGTTAGAATGAATCAGCTGTTCCAGAAGAGGAAGAAAAGAGACAAGGTTAGAATGAATCATCTGTTCTAGAGGAGGAAGAAAAGAGACAAGGATAAAATGGATCAGCTGTTCCAGAAGAGGAAGAAAAGAGACAAGGATAGAATGGATCAGCTATTCCAGAAGAGGAAGAAAAGAGACAATGATAGAATGGATCAGCTGTTCCAGAAGAGGAAGAAAAGAGACAAGGATAGAATGGATCATCTGTTCTAGAGGAGGAAGAAAAGGGACAAGGATAAAATGGATCAGCTGTTCCAGAAGAGGAAGAAAAGAGACAAGGATAGAATGGATCAGCTGTTCCAGAAGAGGAAGAAAAGAGACAAGGATAGAATGGATCATCTGTTCCAGAAGAGGAAGAAAAGAGACAAGGATAGAATGGATCATCTGTTCCAGAAGAGGAAGAAAAGAGACAAGGATAGAATGGATCAGCTGTTCCAGAAGAGGAAGAAAAGAGACAAGGATAGAATGGATCAGTTGTTCCAGAAGAGGAAGAAAAGAGACAAGGATAGAATGGATCATCTGTTCCAGAAGAG
>NW_013669248.1:95407-96216 GCF_000517525.1 Limulus polyphemus
GAATGGATCATCTGTTCCAGAAGAGGAAGAAAAGAGACAAGGATAGAATGGATCATCTGTTCCAGAAGAGGAAGAAAAGAGACAAGAATAGAATGGATCAGTTGTTCCAGAAGAGGAAGAAAAGAGACAAGAATAGAATGGATCAGCTGTTCCAGAAGAGGAAGAAAAGAGACAAGGTTAGAATGAATCAGCTGTTCCAGAAGAGGAAGAAAAGAGACAAGGATAGAATGGATCATCTGTTCTAAAAGAGGAAGAAAAGAGACAAGGATAGAATGGATCAGCTGTTCTATAGGAGGAAGAAAAGAGACAAGGATAGAATGGATCAGCTGTTCCAGAGGAGGAAGAAAAGAGACAAGAAGAGAATGGATCATCTGTTCCAGAAGAGGAAGAAAATTGAGAAACAACTGATATTGGCTGAAGGTAGAATTATTAAGTGCTCCCTATTGAATATAGATGTTATGTAGGATTTATATGACATTTAAACAATTAGATTTTTTAGCTAAACAATGAGTTTTTCAAGAATCAGTAGAAATAGTCTACATAGAATTGCCTTTAGCCTTCATAAGAGTAAGATGCATAGCAAAAAATCATTGACCTTTGTGAAAATATAGAGTGATTAAATTAGGCTAAAGGGAAGAGCTCGATTTGGTGTACAGAAAGATATGGACAAACTGTTAAAACCACTGCAAGCCAACATGAAACAGCTGTTTGTTTTGGTTTTCTACATCTTACAGTTGAGAGAGTTTAACACTTACCCTACCCCCACATCAATAATTGTGAAGATATATATATATATATATATATATATA
>NW_013669248.1:97192-99423 GCF_000517525.1 Limulus polyphemus
CCTAGACTACAATTAACCTAATGGACACAAACAAATCTTTCCTAGACTACAATTAACCTAATGGACACAAACAAATCTTTCCTAGACTACAATTAACCTAATGGACACAAACAAATCTTTCCTAGACTACAATTAACCTAATGGACACAAACAAATCTTTCCTAGACTACCATTAACCTAATGGACACAAACAAATCTTTCCTAGAAACACTACTTGAAATATGCTTAGATACCAGGAAACAGACAGGAGACAAACATCAGAGATTTCTGCCAAAAGCTTAAATTTCCCATGGCTAGCATCCCCAAGAAAGCATAAAAAAGGAGGCAAAAGGACAATATAATTTCAGGCAACTCCCTAGAAGTACTGACAAATGTAGTTGTTAGAACACTAACTTAAATGTGTTATTTCGGTGATCCTTGGTTCCATAAAAAAAAAGAATGACAGAAATGGAAACTGAAGAAAATGGAGTTACATGTAATTCCCACACACATAAGATAAAGGAGGTTTGATACCAGCATGATAGGGATGTGAGTCCTGGGCTAGTGGGTCTTACAAATTTACTGAGGTAAAAGACTGAATATTCCTCACATTTCTGTTAATGTTACTAAACATAAAAAAAAATTCATAATGTAAGTAATCATTTATTTTTCATGTTACTGACAACTATTAATGCTGTTAATAATACTAACAAAAGCAATTTTTCATTCTCAAAATTAGCATGAAGCACTTCCATATGGATATAGTCAGTAGTAACTATACTGGAAAATCAGTAGCAATGTTTGAAAGAATACCTTCCATATGGATATAGTCAGTAGTAACAATACTGGAAAATCAGTAGCAATGTTTGAAGGAATACATCCATATGGATATAGTCAGTAGTAACAATACTGGAAACTCAGTAGCAATGTTTGAAGGAATACCTTCCATATGGATATAGTCAGTAGTAGCAATACTTATAAATCAGTAGTGATGTTTGAAGGAATACTTCCATATGGATATAGTCAGTAGTAACAATACTGGAAAATCAGTAGTAATGTTTGAAGGAATACCTTCCATATGGATATAGTCAGTAGTAACAATACTGGAAAATCAGTAGTGATGTTTGAAGGAATACTTCCATATGGATATAGTTGGCAGTAACAATACTGGAAAATCAGTAGTGATGTTTGAAGGAATACTTCCATATAGATATCGTTGGGAGTACCAACACTAGAAAATCAGTTGTAATGTTTTGAAGGAATACTCCCCTGTTTATTCCATCCATTCTTTCAATCCTTTTTTTTTTCTACACTGATGTACAGTGCTTCTCATCATCCGTTATATGTAAACTTTTCATTTTAAATCACCATAACAAATGTTTCTCTGTTTTCATACTTTTTCACACTTGTACTCCAGTTTTATCTGCCAAAAACTTCAGTGCACAAACATGGAAACTAAGGATTTCAGTACACAAAAAATGATATGAGATGAAGGATAACAATAAAAATACTGAAACTGAGAGGATTATTTATGATTTGTTTGTGGCATTACAGAAGTGACCATGTATTAGATGCCTATATTTGTGAAGATTAGTGAAGGAAGTTTCTTGTGACCTTGTAAAGATCGATAAAGGAAGTTTCTTGTGACCTTCTACAGATTGGTGAAGGAAGTTTCTTATAACCTTGTAAAGATCGATAAAGGAAGTTTCTTGTAATATTGTGGAGATTGGTGAAGGAAGTTTCTTGTGATCTTCTGGAGATTGTGAAGGAAGTTTCTTGTAACATTGTGGAGATTGGTGAAGGAAGTTTCTTGTGATCTTCTGGAGATTGTGAAGGAAGTTTCTTGTGACCTTCTGCAGATTGGTGAAGGAAGTTTATTGTAACCTTGTGGAGATTGGTAAAGGAAGTTTCTTGTAACATTGTGGAGATTGGTGAAGGAAGTTTCTTGTAACATTGTGGAGATTGGTGAAGGAAGTTTCTTGTAACATTGTAGAGATTGGTGAAGGATGTTTCTTGTAACATTGTGGAGATTGGTGAAGGAAGTTTCTTGTGACCTTGTAAAGATCGATAAAGGAAGTTTCTTGTAACATTGTGGAGATTGATGAAGGAAGTTTCTTGTAACATTGTGGAGATTGGTGAAGGAAACCTCTTGTAACATTGTGGAGATTGGTAAAGGAAGTTTCTTGTAACATTGTGGAGATTGGTGAAGGAAGTTTCTTGTAACATTGTGGAGATTGGTGAAGGAAACCTCT
>NW_013669248.1:99461-100885 GCF_000517525.1 Limulus polyphemus
TTGTAACATTGTGGAGATTGGTGAAGGAAGATCAAGAAACCAGAATAACAACAGCATGCCAGAAGAACAAAAAAGTAGGGATTGAAAAAAAATATCAGTCAGTCATTGTGTGGAAGGAGAGACAAAAGATTCCCGAAGAACAAAACTGAAGAAGCATCATTGAGGTAAGAATAAACAGAAATTAAAATCAGCTGATAAACTGAGAAGAAGATTTGGATTATACAGAGATACAGTATATGTATACAGTTCAATTTGTTTTTATATTACTTGTGTTTAAAACTATGGTGTCTCCTTAGAAATTTTTTTGCTGTAAATCTCAGAAAAAAAAACCAACAAGTTTATATGTTTCAAAGAAATAATATTTCTTATAATTTTACATGCTTGTCTTTGTGTCTATCAAATCCTCCAGACTGACACAGCTTCATTAACTGCCTCATATTTTGATGTGATATTCAAATTCAGCTGTGATGTAATTTTAGGTAGGGTATGTTCCTTGTAATTGTTCTATTTATTGAAAGTTGTAAGGTCATTATTCATTCACACTCCAGTCAACACTGTGTCAATTAAATGTTTATCATTTTTAATTTACAAGAGTATACCTAATTAGATAATGCTTTGACGATATTATCTAATTGTTTTTCCCTTTTATGACCCTAATCCCAACTAGTTTGAGTTTAGCCTGTATTGTTGTAAGTCAAGAATTTTTACACCCAGGTGACTGGTTCAGTACGCAACCATATAGGATGGGCATGTTCGGTAATGCAGATTCGACCTTGTGACCCTCAGATTACGAGTCGATAACCCTAATTAACAGGCCATACCAGGCATTATCTAAATATCATATTTAAAAATTAGAAATGTTTCCCATGATTACATAAACACATCTTAAATTTTATTCTCAATATATCAGTGTAGTTTTCTAAACTATTTTTATGATAACAGTAATTAGATGTAATTCAGTTAACTAACTATGCACCAAAATGTGACAAAACTTGTAGAAAATTACTGTATAAGACAAGACTATGTTGTTACAATCTATCTCAAGGCTTGTTTAGATTATGAATATTTGAGCATCTTAGCTGTTTTGTAGTAATTTTCCAGTTACAGCCTGGAATTTTCTCTAAGCAAGCAGATTGGAAACTACTTGAAAACAGTACTTTACAGTCACAACATAAATAGAAGACAGAAAAATAACCCTGCAAAAACTTAGCAGTTCTGGCCATACTAGAAAGCATTCCTTTCACGACACAGGGATGAAGTTTTCCGATAAACTATTTGATTGCTACTGTTCATAAGCTGATAACAGATGTCTTTGAACAACCAGTTAAAGAAATGGTTTTGTTAAAGATATTTTTGATGGTCAATCTAATCTTTCTTACCCAACAGCTTGTAGACTAATGGTCATATGATTACATCTCAGTGTT
>NW_013669248.1:101522-105607 GCF_000517525.1 Limulus polyphemus
AGTTGCAACTTTCAGGTCCACAGTTAGTCACTTCAGGTCTGAAGCTAGTTGCAACTTTCAGGTCCACAGTTAGTCACTTCAGGTCTGAAGCTAGTTGCAACTTTCAGGTCCACAGTTAGTCACTTCAGGTCTGAAGCTAGTTGCAACTTTCAGGTCCACAGTTAATCACTTCAGGTCTGAAGCTAGTTGCAACTTTCAGGTCCACAGTTAGTCACTTCAGCTCTGAAGCTAGTTATAATTTTCAGGTCCACAGTTAGTGACTTCAGGTCTAAAGCTAGTTACAACTTTAAGGTCCACTGTTAGTAACTTCAGGTCTGAACAGTATGTAACATGAATGAAATAAGCCATATTAAAATAGGTTCAAATCCAGTTAATTATGTGTATTATTATCACATTTTCATGTATTTACCACTGTATACTTTTGTATCTTTAGTGTACTGAAGATGGAATTTTGAAGATTCTAAAACGTCTAATAAATGCTTCATGTAATTTCGTTTGTGTTTCTCTTTTTTATCAAATTACATAATCACTTCTAAGGATATCCATGTTGAACGTGTTGGTAATCTGTTCAGATTTAATCAGAGAGTGACTGGTGATTTGAAGTTTTTTTCATAAGTAACATCCTATTCCATTTTTTTTATATACTGTAGTTTCATTAAGTCTTTCTAGTTTTAATGTTTGAAGATTATTTAGCCTTCATTACTCAGTGTTTAGACTTAAGACTGGCAGAGCCTCGCAAGATAATGTTGTGAGTATGACCAGGAATACCTTTATCTGTAAGGTTAAATTATGATTCAGTGCACTCTAATTGTTATAGGATTTATTTTTTATTTATGACATTAAGTATTTCCAGTAAATTTGGAATATATGATTGAATGTGTTACTTGTAAAGTATTCTAATTCTGATCTATTTAGTTAGCATATTTTTTATACAAATTTCTTATAAATGAGTGTTTTATTTTGTGTAAACTGTGTGGATATTGTGGTTTTCTTACTTATTACTGTTTACTTGTATCATTACACTTCCATTTGTAGTGTTATTACTGTTCAATTATTAGTAATGTTTCCAAGAAAATACCTTACTTCTGCTCACTTGTTATTCTTGTTCAGTGCTGTCCTCTTTTTGCAAAAGGTTTTTGTTGCTACAAGCCTTTCACTTCTATGTATCTCTTGGTTCACATGGTTTAACTGAATTTGCATCCAACTTATTGTGTGATCCACCAATAGACATGCCACACACACACATGTGACTCCCTCTATGCTATTCTACCTAATTATCACTTCTCGTTTGGAATTGCTCATGTTCAGACATTTTATTTAGTGCTCTCTTCGAAATTTGAATTTTTGTATCAATTATTTTTCAAGTTTCTTACATATTTTACCTAGTTTTAATTTGTACCTCATTCAGTTGTGGTATTATTTAATTTTATACCCAGTTATGGAACTTAGTTATTTTTCTGTGTTTTTCTTTCTTTACCAACACAATTGTGTTTGGTTCACATTATGAATTCTGAAGTGCAATGCAAGTTACCATGTTGGAGATTCTACCTGTATGTTTACCCAGGCTTCAGATGGGGGGGGGGAGACTTGACTTTGTAATTATGGATAATTATTCATCAAGAGATTCATCATTTTAAACTAACCTTCTTCTCATGATGTTGTCTAACTTCCTCCTGAACAAGCAGAACCTATTTGGGATGATAAACCACTTGGCATCCATTTTTCTCCACCTGAAGTTGCCGCGCCTTCCAAAGTTCCTACTGTGGGTGGAGTTAGGCCTTATACGGCTTTTTTGGACATGATTTCCCAAGGTATGTTCAGTTTTATCCCTCTCCTCGATTTCCTTTAATCCTCTACTTTTCTTGTTACATGATACTCCTTCCTCCCAGTATTTTGTGTTTCCACCATCTCCTGATATTGGAGTTCATGCTGAGCATTTTGTATCTCAGTTATGTAAGGTTACTAGCATGCCTCTCCCTCTTTGGGCTTTAGATCAGTTTGTTTCAGCCTACCATCAGGCTGATTTTCCATTCCTTGATTCTTAGCAGCTGGAATCAATTTCACCTGTCTAGGTAGCAGACCCTGATTGTCCTGTTCTTTTGTTCCAAGCCCAATTTTCTTGCCTTCGTATTACCCTCACATCTATATTGCAATACTTGTCTGCCATACACCTCCTCTCTGAAGAGGTGATCCACCGAGATTTCGAGGGTTTTTCAGGGGATACATTTGCCCTAGTTACATTCTAGTTTGCCCCTAGGTTTTACCTGAAACACTTGTCATCAACTTCCTCTCCCCTTCTCCATTGTCTCCAATACCTGTTTCCTTTCCCTTGCCTTGGGATCCTACCACTTTTCAGTGTTTGTCCAAGGCAGACAGGATCTGTGATTCAACCTTCTCCTGGTTTTATTCCAGGCTGTTTGTTGTCCCCACAAAAACTGGAGACTGGCAGCCTGTGATCAACCTATCATGCCTCAATCATTTCTTGGTGCTACCTCGTTTTACCATGGAGTTGTTTCTCACCCTCAGATGTGCTTTTTCTCTAGGTTTATGGATGACCAAGGTTGATGTCTCGAATGCTTATCTCCATATTCCTATATTTTGGCAATAGAGATGCTACCTTCAGTTTGTTCATCACAGGGCGGCTTATGAATTTCACTGTCTACCTTTCAGGCTTGCTATGACACCATATATTTTTCGTTGGGTGGTCAAGGCTTTTGCCAGATTTATGCATGCTCGAGGGTTGATCTTCCACCATTATATGGACAATTGGCTTATGTTGGCTCATTCCGAACTGGAGTCCACTCGACACTTGTCAGTTGATTGATCAAGTTGGAGAAATCCTTCCTTGTTCTTACCCAATATCTTATCCATTTGGGTGTTTTGTTCAACACTCATTTCAGTCAAGCCCAACCTTCTCCTCTTCGACTCCATTTGATGGAGCTGGCAAGCATCAACCCCCCTTATTACTGCTTGTGGAGACTATCTCTTTTGTGGGTGTGGTTCTTTATGGTGGCACTTATTCCCATGGGTCATGCTCATATGAGACCTCTTCAATGGACTCTTCATGACAATGGGACTTTGTGCAGTATCCCTTCGATATTCATATTACCCTTCCTCCTTCCCTTGTAGAAGATCTGTATTGGTGGTTGGACAAGGCTCACACTTCAGTGGGGGTTTCACTTCCTCCCCCTCATCCAGATTTACATATTTTCACAGACACTTCACAACTAGGGGGCATGGGTTGAACAGCAAGATGCTTTAGGTCAATGGTGTACAACTGAACAGTTTTACCATATCAATATCCTGGAGCTTCTTGCTGTTCCATCAGGATTTGGATCATTTTCTTCATCTTGTTCATTTACTAGTATTGTTACTGTTCACTTACTAGTATTGTTACTGTTCACTTACTAGCTTTGTTACTGTTCACTTACTAGTATTGTTACTGTTCACTTACTAGTATTGTTACTGTTCACTTATTAGTATTGTTACTATTCACTTATTAGTATTGTTATTATTCACTTGTAAGTATTGTTACTGTTCACTTATTAGTATTGTTACTGTTCACTTATTAGTATTGTTACTATTCACTTATTAGTATTGTTACTGTTCACTTACTAGTATTGTTACTGTTCACTTACTAGTATTGTTACTGATCACTTACTAGTATTGTTACTGATCACTTATTAGTATTGTTACTATTCACTTATTAGTATTGTTACTATTCACTTATTAGTATTGTTACTATTCACTTATAAGTATTGTTACTGTTCACTTATTAGTATTGTTACTGTTCACTTATTAGTATTGTTACTATTCACTTACTAGTATTGTTACTATTCACTTACTAGTATTGTTACTATTCACTTACTAGTATTGTTACTATTCACTTACTAGTATTGTTACTATTCACTTACTAGTATTGTTACTGTTCACTTACTAGTATTGTTACTGTTCACTTACTAGTATTGTTACTGATCACTTACTAGTATTGTTACTGATCACTTATTAGTATTGTTACTATTCACTTATAAGTATTGTTACTATTCACTTATAAGTATTGTTACTGTTCACTTATTAGTATTGTT
>NW_013669248.1:106047-107425 GCF_000517525.1 Limulus polyphemus
CTATTCACTTACTAGTATTGTTACTGTTCACTTACTAGTATTGTTACTATTCACTTACTAGTATTGTTACTATTCACTTACTAGTATTGTTACTGTTCACTTACTAGTATTGTTACTGTTCACTTAGTATCATTGATGTACATGCAATAGTATTGTTACTGTTCACTTAGTATCATTGATGTACATGCAATAGTATTGTTACTGTTCACTTAGTATCATTGCTGTACACGCAATAGTATTGTTACTGGTCACTTGCTAGTAGTATTGTTACTAGAAGATTGTCACTGGAAGATTTTAAGAACTAATTTTTTGCTACGTTTATGTTACACAAAAACTAAATATCTATATTGCATGAAGCAAGATAGTCATTCAACTTTGAAATAAGCATAAAAATATTAAGATAATAAATTTGTAGCTGAAACAACTACTTAAAGCACATAGAGATAGTCAGTGTGGACCATAACATTGTAGTATGCGTACTGATTGATATACAGATAGTCAGTGTGGACCGTAACAATGTAGTATGTGTACTGATTGATATACAGATAGTCAGTGTGGACCATAACATTGTAGTATGCGTACTGATTGATATACAGATAGTCAGTGTGGACCGTAACAATGTAGTATGTGTACTGATTGATATACAGATAGTCAGTGTGGACCGTAACAATGTAGTATGTGTACTGATTGATATACAGATAGTCAGTGTGGACCGTAACAATGTAGTATGTGTACTGATTGATATACAGATAGTCATTGTGGACCATAACATTGTAGTTTGTGTACTGATTGGTATACACAAGTCAGTGTAGACCGTAACATTGTATTACATGTACACTCTAAAAATTGAAGGGATTTTCTTTGATGAATTTCTCTATGGTTTATATTGTTAAGTTTATATATATATGATGCTTTAGATGATAATTATCTATTAAGTTTGTTTAGGTTTATATATGATGCTTTAGATGATAATTATTTATTAAGTTTAGGTCTATATATGATGCTTTAGATGATAATTATCTATTAAGTTTGTTTAGGTTTATATATGATGCTTTAGATGATAACTATCTATTAAGTTTGTTTAGGTTTATATATGATGCTTTAGATGATAATTATCTATTAAGTTTGTTTAGGTTTTATATATGATGCTTTAGATGATAATTATCTATTAAGTTTGTTTAGGTTTATGTATGATGCTTTAGATGATAACTATCTATTAAGTTTGTTTAGGTTTATATATGATGCTTTGGATGATAATTGTCTATTAAGTTTGTTTAGGTTTATATATGATGCTTTAGATGATAACTATCTATTAAGTTTGTTTAGGTTTATATATGATGCTTTGGATGATAATTGTCTATTAAGTTTGTTTAGGTTT
>NW_013669248.1:107978-109212 GCF_000517525.1 Limulus polyphemus
AAATCAGATAAGTTAAATGTATTTACATCTTTATATCATACACATATTAACCTGTTAAATCTGGTAAGTTAAGTGTACTAACATCTTTATATCATATATATATTAACCTGTTAAATCTGTAAGTTAAGTGTACTTACATCTTTATATCATACACATATTAACCTGTTAAATCTGGTAAGTTAAGTGTACTAACATCTTTATATCATATATATATTAACCTGTTAAATCTGTAAGTTAAGTGTACTTACATCTTTATATCATACACATATTAACCTGTTAAATCTGGTAAGTTAAGTGTACTAACATCTTTATATCATATATATATTAACCTGTTAAATCTGTAAGTTAAGTGTACTTACATCTTTATATCATACACATATTAACCTGTTAAATCAGATAAGTTAAGTGTACTTACATCTTTATATCATATATATAATAACCTGTTAAATCTGTAAGTTAAGTGTACTTACATCTTTATATCATACGTATATTAACCTGTTAAAACTATAGACTAAGTATCCTTACACCTTTATATCATACATATAATAACTTGTTAAATCAGGCAAGTTAAGTGTACTTACATCTTTATATCATACGTATATTAACCTGTTAAAACTATAGACTAAGTATCCTTACACCTTTATATCATACGTATATTAACCTGTTAAATCAGGCAAGTTAAGTGTACTTACATTTACTTCTTTATATGAGTAGAACATTATTTATATATTTATATGTATTAATCTCATAAATCTGGAAAGTTGAATGTACTAATGTTCACCATTTTAAATAACTGAAACATTAGTTTTTATGTATAAATATATATTAATCTGGAATCCATTTGGGTGTTATATTTTTATGAATTGCTTCATTGGTTTGGATATGTGCACAGAAAGTATTGAATCAAGAAATCTCATATAGCCTTCTGATTGCACACATCCTCTGTAACTCATACAACCTCATGACTGGCTGTATCCACACCTTCTGTAACTCATACAACCTCATGATTGACAGTATCCACACCTTCTGTAACTCACACAACCTCATGATTGACTGTATCCTCACCTTCTGTAACTCATACAAGCTCATGATTGACTCTATCCACACCTTCTGTAACTCATACAAGCTCATGATTGACTCTATCCACACCTTCTGTAACTCACACAACCTCATGATTCACAGTATCCACACCTTCTGTAACTCACACAACCTCATGATTGACAGTATCCACACC
>NW_013669248.1:109603-112208 GCF_000517525.1 Limulus polyphemus
TTCACAGTATCCACACCTTCTGTAACTCACACAACCTCATGATTGACAGTATCCACACCTTCTGTAACTCATACAAGCTCATGATTGACAGTATCCACACCTTCTGTAACTCATGCAATCTCATGATTTACAGTATCCACACCTTCTGTAACTCACATAATCTCATGATTGACTGTATCCACACCTTCTGTAACTCACACAACCTCATGATTTACAGTATCCACACCTTCTGTAACTCATACAACCTCATGATTGACTGTATCCTCACCTTCTGTAACCCATACAAGCTCATGATTGACTCTATCCACACCTTCTGTAACTCACACAACCTCATGATTTACAGTATCCACACCTTCTGTAACTCATACAATCTCATGATTAGGGTTACTATTATATATAAAGTTACTAATATATATATATAATATCAAGACAGAGTTAGAATTATATAAAGGTGGAATTTGGGATATATCAAGGTGTAGTTACTGTCATATCCAAGTACAGTTACTATGATATCAAGGTAGAGTTATTACTGTATTAAGTTAGGGTTACATTAAGCTAGAATTTTGATTATATCAAGGTATTTAGTATTATATCCAGGTGTTTGCTATCTTCCTGCTACAGTAGTTATCACTAATAACATCTATTAATACTATGAAATAGTTCCTTGTTTTCTAGTCAGTCAATATTTGTGACTATTACCTAGCAGTGTCGATTATATTGTAAACAGTGTAACATTCGTTTATGTTGTACTTCTTGTAAGATAATTGGTAATAACAACTGTACTATTAATTTATTCTTATGCTACATTAGCTCGGATATTACGACCAATGAGGCGGTGCTCATTTCTGTGTAGAACATGTGTACGGGTGTTATGCTTTCCAGACCTACTAGTGCTGGACTTTTAACCATAGAGATGTATCATGTCTGCTGTTTACACTCCACATCCTAGGTAGGTGTTACACTTCCCAGATGTAATATAGCTAGACTGTTAACTGTGGAAGTATAACAAGTCTGCTGTTTACACTCCACATCCCAGGTGGATGGTACACTTTCCAGACCTACTAGTGCTGGACTTTTAACCATAGAGATGTATCATGTCTGCTGTTTACACCCCACATCTCAGGTGGGTGTTACGCTTTCCAGACCTACTAGTGCTGGACTTTTAACCATAGAGATGTATCATGTCTGCTGTTTACACCCCACATCCCAGTTGGGTGTTACACTTTCCAGATGTAATATAGCTAGACTGTTAACTGTGGAAGTATAACAAGTCTACTGTTTACACCCCATATCTCATCTGGGTGTTAATCTTTCCAAACCTAATATTGCTGAACTTTTGACTATGGGGATCAAATCTGCTCTTTACACCCAACATCCTAGCTAGATGTTACACTTTGCAGATGTAATATTACACTCCACATCTAGTTCCACATATATAGTCATGGAAGCAGTTGCTGTAATCCCATAAGGCATGTTTGATTGCAAAGGCTCAGTGATGTTTGCAAAACTGTTTTTAGGAGTGAGCGAAGTTATTTGATAGCCTTTTTATATCATATACTCAAAAGTCACTATTGGATTCATTCACATCAATTTAAAGTCTGGTGTTTCTTAATCTCATTAATATTAGTTGATAAAAAAGGCAAAGATTAATTGTCAGTGGAAGAACTCTTAAGTCAAAGAACAGAATGTCGTAGATATACTGAGACGAAGTAGAATTAATATTAACTTCTGATCAGAGCAAGCTGTCTGCTTTGAGCTAAGCTACAAATCAGCCTGTGAATAAGTAAAGCTAATTATTTTATTTTACTTTTAAAGATTAGAATGCATTGTTTCATAAGTTGGGTACCCTTACTCCAAACAATATTTGTTACTGTAATTGCAGTAATATATTGTGAGGTTTGACCAGCTTAGGAGATTTGGGTTAGTCCTAAATACATATGTAAAGCTAAAACACAAAATGATCTTTATAATAAAATATCTAAAAAATAATGAAATTAGATATATTAAACTAACTAACAGTGTTAATGAAAATTATAATATAGAAATAATAGTGTACACCTCAGTTATTTCATAGATTTAATGTTCGGTGAACAACGTATAACATCAATATAACCATATAAGCTGAAATTTACACAACTTGCCCTAAAAATGTGACCAATGAAAATCCATTAAGTAGATATTACGGTGTAGAGGAGCATAGCAGCTGAGATAACAACAAATGTTACTGTTTAGAAGTGAAGTCAAGTAGCAGGACATCACCCAGAGTACAGGTAAAAAAACAAAAATTTATGAAGATAAGAAATTAAGTGAATTCCTGATTGGTACAATAAATAGCATATTGGTTCTGTAAATAAAATATAACAGTGTTAACTATAATACAAAGAAGATAATTATGTCAAACACAACTACTCCAACTTTAACTAACCTGTAACAGTGTTAACTATAATAGAAAGAAGATAATTATGTCTAACACAACTACTCCAACTTTAACTAACCTGTAACAGTGTTAACTATAATAGAAAGAAGATAATTATGTCTAACACAACTACTCCAACTTTAACTAACCTGTAACAGTGTTAACTATAATAGAAAGAAGATAATTATG
>NW_013669248.1:112929-116112 GCF_000517525.1 Limulus polyphemus
CTGGTATACCTACTTAATTATTGGTATACTTACCAACATACCTACATACCTACTGGTATATCTACTTACCTACTGGTATACCTACTTAATTATTGGTATACTTACCAACATACCTACATACCTACTGGTATATCTACTTACCTACTGGTATACCTACTTAATTATTGGTATACTTACCAACATACCTACATACCTACTGGTATGCCTACCAATATACCAACTTAATTACTGCTATACCTACCAACATACCTATTGACCTACTGGTATGCCTACTTACTTACTGGTATACGAACCAACATACCTACTTAATTACTGGTATACTTACTAATATACCTACATACCTACTTATCTACTGGTATACGAACCAACATATCTACATACCTACTTAATTACTGGTATACGAACCAACATACCTACTTATCTACTGGTATACCTACTTAATTATTGGTATACTTACCAACATACCTACATACCTACTGGTATATCTACTTACCTACTGGTATACCTACTTAATTATTGGTATACTTACCAACATACCTACATACCTACTGGTATATCTACTTACCTACTGGTATACCTACTAACTTACTGGTATACTTACCAACATACCTACTGGTATACCTACTAACTTACTGGTATACTTACCAACATATCTACTGGTATACCTACTTACTTACTGGTATACCTACCAACATACCTACTGGTATACCTACTTACTTATTGGTATACTTACCAACATACCTACTGGTATATCTACTTATCTACTGGTATACCTACTTAATTATTGGTATACTTACCAACATACCTACTGGTATATCTACTTATCTACTGGTATACCTACTTAATTATTGGTATACTTACCAACATACCTACTGGTATATCTACTTACCTACTGGTATACCTACTAACTTACTGGTATACTTACCAACATATCTACTGGTATACCTACTTACTTATTGGTATACCTACCAACATACCTACTGGTATACCTACTTACTTATTGGTATACTTACCAACATACCTACATACCTACTGGTATACCTACATACCTACTGGTATATCTACTTACCTATTGGTATATCTACTTACCTACTGGTATACCTACTTACTTATTGGTATACTTACCAACATACCTACTGGTATACCTACATACCTACTGGTATACCTACTTACCTACTGGTATACCTACTAACTTAATATTTTTCTCATGACTCCTACTTTCTTTCCAATGCTCAGTTTGAATTTTATGAATTTCAGTTCATAACTTAACCTTGTAAACTGACTCAACAGATGCTATACTGCTTACACTTTTCTGGACTTTAAATTACTTTATAATATTATAAGCTATAACATCATGGTTTAAGGTTTAATTCGTGTGTTGTTAACAGTTTTTTTGTAGTATCTGAATCTATATTAGCATGGAATAAGTTTCATTGCAACAGTAGTGTTTGTAAAATAAGGGTTTTTACCAAGTTACTTAATCCATAGTGTTCAAGAATATCAATAGGCCTTGGTTTCACTTGCTTAATCAACATTTTATTTGTTGAATATGTAAGGATATTGGCTCCTTTTGTTACCATTTTGTGCCTAGTGATTAGTATGGTGGACTGTGAATTTAAGGGTCCAAGGCTCACATCTCATTACCACAGCATTTAATTCTATACTTTGTAGGCTTGGATGTGTATTATAATACAGATAGTCAAATCCTACTATTCAATTAGATTACTTCAAGACATGATGTTATTTACTGTTGACTAGCTGGCTTCCTTGTAATTAGATTACTTCAAGACATGATGTTATTTACTGTTGACTAGCTGGCTTCCTTGTAATCTGTTATTTCAAAATTATATAGCTTTGTGCAAATATCCAAAACAGACAAATAAACCTAAACTTTTGTTAAACAACTAAACTTTCTTCTTTAATTTTGTACCTTTTTGTTTATTTCTTAATTAAAAAGACAGTCTGTGATTTACAAAAACAGAAAACCTCATGTACCTTATTATCCTGATGTAGCTATACCTTCTTGACCACACATAATTGTCAGTACATTCTCCTGATAGTCAGTAGATATGAAAACCTACATCATAAAACTCAATAAAGAAGTAACTGTCACGATGGAAAGTCCTTACACCTCATTGTCTGTAGTATATCGCTTGTTTCTTGTTGTCATTCCAGTACATCTAGAAATAGCCCAGTGTTACAACAAATTTCTACCTTTCATAAATAGTGTTGTATGTGTAATTTGTTAGCAATTTCGGGAAGCATTAGTGTTCTGTAACATACCTGCATATGATTGGAACCTAGTTAAATAGTCTTGTTTGCTCATATTTGTCTGCTTATTTCCCCTTAACAGTTGTGTTCTAGGCTTTAAATCTCTGCTATTCTGCTTTATGAACATTTTTCCTTGTAAAGAGCTGTGACATAGTCCTCCAGACATAAGTATACTCATGGCAGCATTGCACTATATAATGGTTAGTTATTTGCTGTGAACCAGTATATAGATGCTAAACATTGTGCTGATGCTCACAACGCACCATTGCATTAGCAATGTGAATCCTTTTTATAACGTGTGACAAACCCTCCAAATGTAAAATATTTTAAGTAAGTTTAATTCAAGTAACTACTGGTAGATGCAGTAAATTATTTGAAAACTACATTATAGTGACATCACACTTGAGGGATAGATTGAAAATACAAATTTTATTTGCTGTGTGTATTTACAGATATTTTGAAGTGTTAAATATGCAGAACTAGAAAAATGATAGCAAGATTATATATCTTGGATAGTTTAGTAGGCTGTGGGTAAATTGGCATGTAAATATTACTGAAAAGGAAAAAGAGAGAAATTTATTTAAAAATTTCAATCCAAACTATCATCAACCTGAAAAGGCCATTTGATCAAAACATTGACATTGTATTTTTCTTCTAACAGTTTTATACTTATTTCATCGTTGTTTATGCTATTATGAAATCTAAACGAAAAATTCATCTTTCCTTAGCATAACTTGATAGTGAAGCTCATGGATGTAGTTGTATGAAACTTACTCGTAACTGTAAGATAGATATTTGTATTTCCTGATCTGTAGTTGTATGAAACTTACTCATAACTGTAAGCTAGGTATTTGTATCTCCAGATCTGTAGTTGTATGAAACTTACTTGTAACTGTAAGATAGATATTTGTG
>NW_013669248.1:116967-120911 GCF_000517525.1 Limulus polyphemus
TATGAAACTTACTTGTAACTGTAAGATAGATATTTGTGTCTCCTGATCTGTAGTTGTATGAAACTTACTTGTAACTGTAAGCTAGGTATTTGTGTCTCCTGATCTGTAGTTGTATGAAACTTACTTGTAACTGTAAGATAGATATTTGTATCTCCTGATCTATAGTTGTATGAAACTTACTTGTAACTGTAAGCTAGGTATTTGTGTCTCCTGATCTGTAGTTGTATGAAATTTACTTGCAACTGTAAGATAGATATTTGTGTTTCCTGATCTGTAGTTGTATGAAACTTACTTGTAACTGTAAGATAGATACTTGTATCTCCTGATCTGTAGTTGTATGAAACTTACTTGTAACTGTAAGATAGATATTTGTGTTTCCTGATCTGTAGTTATATGAAACTTACTTGTAACTGTAAGATAGATATTTGTGTCTCCTGATCTGTAGTTGTATGAAACTTACTTGCAACTGTAAGATAGATATTTGTGTTTCCTGATCTGTAGTTGTATGAAACTTACTTGTAACTGTAAGATAGGTACTTGTGTCTCCTGATCTGTAGTTGTATGAAACTTACTTGTAACTGTAAGCTAAGTACTTGTATCTCCTGATCTGTAGTTGTATGAAACTTACTTGTATATATATATATATGTTACTCATATATTGTAAGATCTATTCTCAATTAGAGGTCTTCAGTGTTCATGTTTTATGCTGTTTGGGGGATAAAAGGCACATTACTTAGTAAATGTTTTCACAGAAAGTTATTATTATTATTATCAATGCCACTGGAGGATTTGTTATTAACAACATGTAAGCATTGTTAATGTTTAGAAAATAACCAACCAATTGTATATTTATCAATTTTTATTTCTAAACACAGTCCATCCTGGTAGCCCTATCAAAAGGTCAACTGGAACGTGACATAACTAAGGAGACAAGGAAGAAGTTTGACCACTGGTATTTACAGCAAGTGTTCAAGCATTACCAACAGGTGGCACTGCTTCAGAGTCTTGATCACTATCAACAAACAAAGATGAATCATTATGATCAGTCTTCAATGGAAGATGCTAATGGTGTCACCAATCAGAACCATTTCAAGTCTATTTTTGTCAACCATTCACAGAGAAGGACCCATATAAGAACCTCTTTGACACTGAGCTAGAATTGCCAAAGTTACAGCAGTGGTTTGCTGAGAACCAACATCCCTCAAGACACCAAATCTACCAATATGTTAAGGATCGAAACTCACTGGATTCCCGAAGAGGACGTAAACCTCTAGATATCAAGAACGTCATGTACTGGTTTAAAAATGCACGTGCTGCCTACAAGAAAGTAAAACAAAGCTATTTTGTGGCCCCAAATAGATCTCATAGTTCCAGTGAACATTACTGTGAAGCCAGCAGCCATAACAATACTAGTGACAGTTATTTCAAAAACAGCACAGGGGAAAGAAGAAAAAGAAACTGCACTTTCATTGACTCAGCGACAGAGGAACCAAGGATGGAACAATGGTTCACCCTAAACACTCACCCATCTCATAGAATAGTAGTGTGTCTTACTCATGAACTGAATGTCATGCCTTACTGCCAAAAGTTTCCAAAACTCAAACCCAAAAACATTCATTTTTGGTTCAAGAACCGTCGTGCTAAGTGCAAATGGTTGAACTTGGCAGCAGTCAAAGACTGGGGGCCAGTCATGGACAGATTATCCTCACATATGCTGTGATGACATTTGTTTGTCTTAATGATATATTTTTTATAATGACAGAAAAAGGAAAATAAGCAGCTCAAGTAAAAGTATAGCAGAATGGTTATGAAATGTAGGAAACATACCAGACCTAGAAATAAAAATAAATCACTTTATATTTACATGATAAAAGTTGAGCAGTTAAGAGTGAAACATGTGATAAAAAAAGATCAGCAATGAGAAGTTCAGGTTAAGCATTAGATTTATATAATAACAGTAGACCAAGGTTGGGGAACTCTGGTGAATTGTCAGATTTACACAATAACAGTAGACCAGAGTTGAAGATTTCAGATGAATTATCAGATTTATATAATAACAGTAGACCAAGGTTGGGGAACTTTGGTGAATTGTCAGATTTATATAATAACAGTAGACCAGGACTGAGAAGATCAAGTGAATTGTTAGATTTACATAATAACAGTAGACCAGAGCTGAGGAACTCTGGTGAATTATCCTCCTCAGTTCTGGTCTACTGTTATTATGTAAATCTAACAATTCACTTGATCTCCTCAGTCCTGGTCTACTGTTATTATGTAAATCTAACAATTCACTTGATCTCCTCAGTCCTGGTCTACTGTTATTATATAAATCTTCTGGTGAATTGTTAGATTAACATAATAACAGTAGACCAGAGCTGAGGAACTCTGGTGAATTGTCAATTTTACATGATAACAGTAGACCAGGGCTGAGGAGCTCAGGTGAATTGTCAAATTTACATAATAACAGTAGACCAGGATTGAGGAGCTCTTGCGAATTGTCAGATTTACATGATAACAGTAAACCAGGGTTGAGGAATTCTGGTGAACTGTTATATTTATATAAAAGCAGTAGATTAAGAGTGTACTGCTGAGATGAAAGGCATAAAGTTTATAGAACTAAAATAGATTACAGATGAACAGGTCAGTTGATAATGTGATAAAGACATTTTTTTAATTACTGTTGCTCAGAGTACATAGGTTTGGAAGGTGACGTAACTGGACTCTCGGCTAATCTTGCAAAATTACTAGCTTTTGTTTTTATCTCTTAAAATGACAGTTAGGCACGTAATTTGAGCTCAAATTTTTTGAGTAGAAGGAAGCATTGCTCCATTAAAGCCTGTGCGACTGCGTAACATCTTAATATAAGGATTGTGTGACATTATTATACTACTTCTTTATGCCTTGTGCTTGATGAGGGTGATTTTCTTTTATTTCACATTTGTGATTTATTGACGAGAGAGAGAGAGAGAGTCCATACATATGTCATGATGAGAGAGAAGTTCTTATTTTTAGATGCTGACGTGTTACGTACTGTAAACAAACTCTACAGTCATACATGCTATCCATGTTGTGTACTGTAAACAAACTGTACAGTTATACATCCTATCCATGTTACATACTGTAAACAAACTGTACCATCACACATCCTACTCACTTGTTACGTACTGTAAACAAACTGTACAGTTATACATCCTATCCACATTACGTACTGTAAACAAACTGTACAGTTATACATCCTATCCATGTTACATACTGTAAACAAACTGTACAGTTATACATCCTATCCATGTTACATACTGTAAACAAACTGTACAGTTATACACCCTATCCATGTTACATACTGTAAACAAACTGTACCATTGCACATCCTATCCATGTTACATACTGTAAACAAACTGTACCATCACACATCCTACTCACTTGTTATGTACTGTAAACAAACTGTACAGTTATACATCCTATCCACATTACGTACTGTAAACAAACTGTACAGTTATACATCCTATCCACATTACGTACTGTAAACAAACTGTACAGTTATACATCCTATCCACATTACGTACTGTAAACAAACTGTACAGTTATACATCCTATCCATGTTACATACTGTAAACAAACTGTATGGTCATACATGCTATCCATGTTATGTACTGTAAACAAACTGTACAGTCTCGCATCCTATCCACTTGTTATGTATAGTAACTGCTCTGTTTCTGTCATACTTCACCATTGTAACTTGATGACTGAGTTAAATTATTAACAGTAACATAAGAACTGCTCTGTTTCTGTCATACTTCACCATTGTAACTTGATGACTGAGTTAAACTATTAACAGTAACATAAGAACTGCTCTGTTTCTGTCATACTTCACCATTGTAACTTGATGACTGAGTTAAACTAACAGTAACATAAGAACTGCTCTGTTTCTGTCATACTTCACCATT
>NW_013669249.1:0-18265 GCF_000517525.1 Limulus polyphemus
TAACAGGACGGAAGATGTCTGCATTAGGGTTTAGCTGCGGGGTCTGGGAGGGGCTTGCCATTGTCTGGGGCTGATTAAGTCGAACTTAAACACACGCTATAATTCCCGACGAACGATTCACGCACTTGACTTACTACCGCGCTTGACTCAATTGTCCGTCTCTGTCTGTCTGCAATTCTATTCCGATTCTTTGTCTGGCGCACTTATATACAAATACTGGATTATTCGTGATGTTTCCCGATCTTTCCAGAACTCATTACATGTTATCAGAGTCACGTGACTTCCGCTGTCGTAACAATATAATAGCCAATGCTCGGCGAGAGGTTTTCGTTTATAAAATTTTGTTGTTGTTCTCGACTTGATTTTTATATTATTACCTCGGCTCCATAGTTACTATTTGCAAATAGTCAATGATATTGTAGGGCCATTTTATTGTTGTTCTTTCTATGTGCTGTTATAACACATTTTCATCTCATCATTTAATTTCTGTTGTGCATATATTGTTGTATAAACGAAGTTTTATAATAATGGAATGTACGAAAAGTAGACCCGAAAAACGGGGCTAACTCGGTATCCGTGGCCCGATTTTAACGAAACTTGTTTTATTCTGTTTCTATTCTGATCTCATTACAAATATAGCGGTATTGTGCGTCGTATTTGCTGTATTTAATTACAGACAAGCACACACACAACAAACAATCTCAGAGTTTTAGTAGTATATAGATTATCGGTGATTAAGTTATTATTTAACAATAACGATAATCAATTCTAATATACGACTTTACTCAGGAGAAAGCATCCTTTCAAATCTCTCAATGCTCCAAGTTTTAACATTATAAGCCCCCAAGTAGACCACTGATTTGCAAGAGTTTATTGTGCAGCTTTTGAATTAAAACCAGTAACAAATGAATCAACACAAACATAAACACATAAGACCTAAAATTTAGCATCATTTCTACCCGCAAACGGTTCTTCTACAAAGAATATATTGAAAAAGGGTGTTTTTTAAATAGGTATTTAAAGTTTAAATTGTGAAACACTAGAATACTTTGTCAGTGAAATACTTAAATAAAAAGTTTAAAAACATAACTAAATTATTATTTTCGCTATTAAGAAACCGCGCAGGTTCAAACTAGTCAATTACAACTTGTCAATTTATACTGTATTCTATCTATGATGGTACTTTCATTAACAGTATTGGTTCAAAAGTTTAATATATTTAACCCTATTATTTTTATCTTAGAGATGATTTAGCATTGTTAACTTGTATATGGATTAAAGCCAAAATATACTTAGGTGACTGAACTTCGTGAGATATTATTGGGATTATGGCCGAAAATATCGCTAACAACGAGGGTATCAAAACGGTGAAACAATACATTCTAATCTTCATAAGTCAGAACGTAAGAATATTATATTTAATTAATTTGATATTCTCATTACCAGGTTAACGTTTTAGCTATGATTTATAGAGGTGGCTTGTTTTGATCAGAGGTAAATATAAAACAAGAAACTCGATAACCCGAACGCTTTCGGAACCTCTTCCTACTTCATGGTTGAATTGAAATTTCATTAGATTATTAGGTTTCTTGTTTTTATTTATTTACATGGGTTCGTGGCTTATCGAAATCTGTTTTCATAAGCCTTGGACCGTAGAACAAAGACGTTGTACTATACTTGGATAAGTTCTGATATTTCCCGTCACATGATCGCAGGTCTCCGTACCACGTGGTGTGGATTGTAATATTTTCAACATTAGCGGGAATTGTTATTAAGCACTCTTTCAAATAACGAAACAGAACTTTAAACTGTAAATATCCCTCCACCTCCGTCAATATACAGTAGAACAATACTCAGATTACAGATACCTTTACTTTTCTAGTTATATCAGTATCATAGATGTGTGTAAATTAGGGTATACTAACACCAGATTATAAAAGCACCATTATAACTAAGGCCTACCAGTAAGTGTGTGTAAGTTAGCATATACTAACACCAGGTTATAAAAGCACCATTATAACTAAGGCTTACCAGTAAGTGTGTGTAAGTTATCATATACTAACACCAGATTATAAAAGCACCATTATAACTAAGGCTTACCAGTAAGTGTGTGTAAGTTAGCATATACTAACACCAGATTATAACAGCACCATTATAACTAAGGCCTACCAGTAAGTGTGTGTAAGTTAGCATATACTAACACCAGGTTATAACAGCACCATTATAACTAAGGCTTACCAGTAAGTGTGTGTAAGTTAGCATATACTAACACCAGGTTATAACAGCACCATTATAACTAAGGCTTACCAGTAAGTGTGTGTAAGTTAGCGTATACTAACACCAGGTTATAATAGCACCATTATAACTAAGTGTGTTTAATTTCTTTTAAAAAAAAGCTCCATAAGACGACACATTTCCGGTTAAAAGTTCCCAACCCTTATCTGAAGTGAATTTGACCTAATTCACTGGAATATGTTTTGACTATATATTTCTCTCTACAGACAGCGATAACGGAATCGCACTAAGAATGGGTAACAAAAGATGATATTTGTAGTTCCTGAGACTGATACGGGCGGCAAGTTTTCATCACTGCAACAATGGAAACAGCGAAACGTAAACAGGAAGTCGTTTCAAAGAGAAGTCGTTGTAAAGAAAACAGACTGGGCGGGTTAAAATACAGTGAGTGGCGGCTGTTGTTAATATATATATGTGTGTAAGCAACTTTCAATTAAATAAATGTTTTAAAGAAGTTCAAAACATAAAGCTTTGAATACAAATTTGACTTTACGTGTAACGAGTGATGAATAGTAGCGTATTGCAAAATATTTACTACTACATGATACAAATGAGTAGAGAAATGTCTTTGGAGTAAGGAATAACAACGAATATAAGTGAGAGGACCTCTGGCGGCATTCTGAACATTTTATTAAATTCCTAGTGTTAGTTAGAGGAAAATTAGAAATTAAGAACGAACTCTAAAACATAATTTATTTTCATTTTTTCAGTTAACTTTACAGTAGTGTTACATGTCACGTAAAGAAAGATCCCTGAAATGAACGCCCTCTGCTGTATGTTTTGAATATGGAACTCTGTTTAAATCACTTCTG
This sequence comes from Limulus polyphemus, assembly GCF_000517525.1. NCBI lineage: Eukaryota > Metazoa > Arthropoda > Merostomata > Xiphosura > Limulidae > Limulus > Limulus polyphemus. The sequence goes on from NW_013669249.1 coordinate 3,108, forward strand.
AGAAACATTATTTCATTACTAGACATGGCTTTGGCATAAGTGTTTCCTTGACTTGTTTGTTTGTAGCTAAGCACAAATCAGCATAATGGGCTATCTGTGCTGTGTCCACTACGAGTATCGAAACCCGGTTTTAGCTATGTGAGCCTGAGCCAATGGGGACAGAGACATGACCTTCACGTAAGTGTTTCCGTACAGTAACCAAGAGACATCAGTTTGATATATATGTTTCCTTTCAGTAACCACTAGAGGGACATCAGTTTGATATATATGTTTCCTTACAGTAACCACTAGAGAGACACGAGCTTGATATAAGTGTTTCCTTATAATAGCCACTTGATGAAAATTTATTACTAGTTTACTTGTGAACGATTTTTCTCTCGTATAAATAAATGTTCTAAAAGAGATAACAATCGGAAACCTGACAGTTATTAAAGTTAAGCATAAGTCCTAAGAAAGCATTAAAAATAAATAATAAAGTTACAGATACAAGTAATGGTAATGTCAGTATTTGGTTACTGAATTGGACTTTAATAAGTAATTCCAATAATTTTTAATTTACATTATGAAGAGAGTTTGAAGTTGTTGTTTTGTTTTGCAGACTGTATATATTCATATCATTTACAGAAAAAAAGCAAAACCAAATAATGTTCATTTATTCGTGTACATAAAGAAATCAAATTATTCCATACCTGATGTTGTCTTGATCACGAGCAATGAAAATTAAACCTTCACCATCAAACACGCGTCAAACATATTTCTGTCTTTCAATCAGACACTGGTATTATAAATAGTACGCCACCTAGTGGTACCTGTGTGTAACTTCTTCCGTATTAAAAGTACCCAGTTCCTGCTTAACTGTTTATTGTACAAATACATTAGTGTCTCTCCACAACTTTGAGACCAATCACGTAGATGATGCTCTACTTATGCTTTGAGCGTGTAGTTGTCGTAATTTATAGGCTGAAAATTGGCCTCGACAAATCATAAGAAATACCTGGAGGATACTTCGGGGGTTTTGTATTATAGCTGTAAATCGTACTTCGGGGGGGGGGGGGGGATTTGGATTGTAGCTGTACTCCATTACTTATAGTCGTACTGTCTGGAAAGTACTTCAGTGAATGTAGATAATCAACATTATTAGATACTAGTCTTTTTACTTGAAACAGTAGTAATGGAATATGATAAAAGTATATATTCTAAGTGTTTCAGTTGACTATAATTCTAAAGGTGAAAATTAAAGAATGTTACATCATTACCACTAGAAGGGGTGTAGGATATGAAGGGTTACAAAATAAAGCAATATTTTATATTTCTATATGTAACGTATTCTTATTGTGTGATTCAATACCTAGGTTCGATCCAACTCAGAGTGAGCAATGAAGAAAACAGTGAAAAAAAAATAATCCTTAAAATTTCGTTCTTTCAACCCGTAGTTTTGCAATATTGTAGCCTAAAGACTGAACTACAGAGAAATGAGCATACGTTAAACTTAATTTGACGCATGTTGTATCTTTGTCGTGCTTTTCACACATCTCACTTCAGTGTAACGCTCTTCTTACTTCTTTGACCACATCACAATTGAAACCAGAACATTATTTTCTTGTTGCAGCTGTATTATTACAATCAAAATCATTTATCTTCATTGTATTCCTGTATTATTAGATCACATTAGAAGGTGTGAGCTGTTCAACAGCTGGAGGACGTGTCAGGAGAAGATAACAATCAGATATTTATCTCTGACAACAAACTGTCAGGTGTAAGTTGCTGTGAAGCTGGAGAACGTATCAGGAGAAGATAACAATCACATAGTTATCTCTGACAACACACTAACAGATGTAAGTTACTGTGAAGCTGGAAGACGTGTCAGGAGAAGATAACAATGATATATTTATCTCTGACAACACACTGTCAGGTGTAAGTTGCTGTGAAGCTGCATGACATGTCAAGTGAAGATAACAGTTAGATATTCATCTCTGACAACAAACTGTGGAGCTGGAGGACGTGCCAGGAGAAGATAAGATATATACTTCTCACAACACTGCAGGTGTTAACTATTACACAGCTAGAAACTATGATAACATATATACTGCTCACAACACTGTAGGTGTTAACTATTACAGAGCTAGAAACTATGATAACATATATGCTTCTCACAACACTGTAGGTGTTAACTATTACAGAGCTAGAAACTCTCGAACAAAACAAAAAACTGTAGTGTAAAATCCTCTTAATTAGGAGGTCATTGGGTTAACAGAATATTAAGTTTAAGACAAAAAAACCGAGTCTAAATATAGGATTTTTTTAATAGTCGTCAGCTGGGGTCGTTAGCCGTTTCTTTGCCTACTATTTCACGTGCTTATGAGTACGAGATGCTGTGATTGGTAGATCGCAGGCTATTCGGTACCGTTTCCAGTTGAGTGAGAATAAGTTCTGAAATAACGGTCTATTTGTTTCCAGGATGCTGCAGCTATATCTTCACCGCGACCTCTGTCGAACTCTTCTTCACAGATAGTTTGTGACGTCAGTTTTAGTATTCACTGAAGCGTGAAATTTCGTAATTACCAAACAAAAAAGGTTTCTAATTTTCAAACAAAACATGTGTTGCTAATAATAATAAAAAAGGTTTCTTAGATTGTTATCTAATGTTACTTTTTTTATCGAAAATTTAACATCATCCTTTATTTTCCTCGTATCACTGATATCAAAGGGGGAATAAACTAAATTGGCGCGAGTTTGTCCCTTGACGGACTGTTTTTCCTTAAATAGCGCTAACGAAAAAATATAGAAACCAATAAATATTCAAAGATACTTGAGAATATATTACAAATTTCTCTGTGTGTGTTTTTTGTTTGTTTGTTTTTGCTACTCAGCTTTTAATTCGAAATAGAAACAATGCTTTTTTACTGTATTCTCTTATCTTAATTCATTAAACACTGCGTTGCTGTCATCGTTCCCAAGTTTAAAATGAACGATTCCTTTAACGATTAAAAGCCTCATGAAATTATTATATTAACCGTTTTATAATTTTATCACCATAACATTATTTATTTATATTCTGATCAATACACTAAACGTTACAGCAGGAAGTAGAGGTGAAGAACGTCACCTGCTCATACTCAACCAATGTCTTCTCCACCCCACTCTAGATTATACACTATCAAAGTCCAGTTTGTGTGCTACACATCTAGATGAAATTCAAAAGATACAGAACACCTGTTTAAGGCTGGCCATGAGGTGTACTTAAGCCACCCCCATCAAAGCTCTGTTACACCTCACAAGCCTCAGCAGCACTGAAGAACACCGGCAGCGCTTACAGGTAAAATTATCCACTAGTTATGTTGTGTAAAGACCATACATTATCCACTAGTGTACTGTTGTGTAAAGACCATACATTATAATGTATGGTCTTTACACAACAATACACTAGTGAATAATGTATGGTCTTTACACAACAATACACTAGTGGAATTCACCAGGATCTTGTTGTGTAAAGACCATACATTATTCACCAGGATCTTGTTGTGTAAAGACCATACATTATCCACCAGGATCTTGTTGTGTAAAGACCATACATTATCCACCAGGATCTTGTTGTGTAAAGACCATAAATTATTCACTAGGATCTTGTTGTGTAAATAACATACATTATTCACTAGTGTGTTGTTGTGTAAAGACCATACATTATCCACCAGGATCTTGTTGTGTAAAGACCATACATTATCCACCAGGATCTTGTTGTGTAAAAACCATACATTATCCACCAGGATCTTGTTGTGTAAAGACCATACATTATTCACTAGTATCTTGTTGTGTAAAGACCATAAATTATTCACTGGGATCATGTTGTGTAAATAACATACATTATTCACTAGTGTGTTGTTGGGTAAAGACCATGCATTCCTCAATAGTGTGTTGTTGTGTAAAGACCATACCTTCCTCAATAGTGTGTTGTTGTGTAAAGACCATACATTCCTCAGTAGTGTGTTGTTGTGTAAAGACCATACCTTCCTCAATAGTGTGTTGTTGTGTAAAGACCATACATTCCTCAGTAGTGTGTTGTTGTGTAAAGACCATACATTCTTCACTAGTGTCTTAGGGGGTAGGTTTGAGTAGGTTAACGAGTGAGACTTTCTCATCGGTCAAGTCATGACTTGCTCTCTTATAATTCTTAAATCGATGACGTCATAGTGGTCTGGTTTGGTTATAGTTTCATATTTCAATTTTTTTTCAGTTATACAACAAAGGTGAAGTTCACTTTGTTCTTTATTAAGTATCATTGAAACAGTTATCTTCACTTAAAAGGTGGGTCAGGAGACAGTCATAGCTGGATAAAGGTCATTCAGGCACCAAAGAGGTAATTCATCGCCACCAGATCTCAGACGTTCCCATATGGAATAAACATTTGTCGCTACTGGAATCTGTGGACCTCCATATAGACAGAAAATGTAGAGTTTGGGCAGCTCATTATTAAAGACCATGATGGGCAGTCAGTCACCTCTCATCGTAGTCACAAATGGTTCCTACACCAAAGATAGTGAAAGTGCTGGTTGGACATTTACTGACTCATATGAGCAACAACTTTATTCATAAGGCTTGTGGTGCATTTAGGTTTCCTATAAGCAGCATAAGGATGGAGCTGGAAGCCATAAACCAAGCTCTACTCTGAATTATTGAATTCAGTGAACGTCAAATAAACAGTGTCACTAACATAATATTTTTGCTTGACTCACAGGGAGCACTGCATAAATATCAGAGTGGTCTATCTCCTGATGGATGACGGAAAGCAAAGAAACTATATGGTAAGACCATCACTTGGTTGTATGTGCCAAGACATGTAGGAGTAAAGCTAAACAAAGAAGCAGCTGACTAGCTCACAAGAGAAGCCTTTACATGAAATCCAGCACAACTTGTCTGGTAGGATATCAACCTTCTCTGCACTAGGTAAAAGCGTCAACCATGGAAAATATTATTCAACATTCGGATGGAACGAGACTACTGAAAATTAAAGCACCGTATGGTATAGCTAGGAAAATCAAAATATGGAGAATCGTCATGATACTACACAGTCAGAAGGTAACTGGTAACATCAATAAAGGAACTACTTCTTTTCTGTCTCTTTATCTATTGGGAGGCAGCTTGTCTGCACACGAGGGTTCGGTGCAACCACTGAGAATATCACTTAGTATTTAACTAAACTGAAAGCTGGCGAAGTATTGGAATTCAAAAGGCTTAACATCTGAGATAAATATGACGTAAATTACAGATCTTTTTTTTTATCGCGCATTTGTTTTAATTTGCCCATTTTGGGTTTCAAACCATATGTAAAAATAGTGAGTCACCTTCATCACCTTACTGTGTTTCAACTGCATAAACGCAAGCAATCTCGAAAAAGAGAGGTGGGGCGAAAGTATGCTACCTCTCTGAGCGCTCTTGTTATCAACAATAAATTTATCGAACCAAGTAATATGCCTTATAAGAGTGACAGATAAATCCAATATTTGATTAAAATAACCCAGGATTTGTTGATGAGTGCCCTTGGCTAGCTGCTTTCCTTCTGGTCTTCTGACTAGCTGCCACCCGTCTAATATGTTGATTAGCTGCCATTCCTCTAATCAATTGAATAGCTGCCTTCCCTCTGGTTAATGACTAGCCGCCTTCCCTCTGGTCTGTTGACTAGCTACCATCCTTCTGATCTATTGACTAACTGTCATACCTCTGGTCTGTTGACTAGCTGCCTTCCCTCTAGTTTGTCAGATCAAAATTAGAGCCGACTAGTGCAGATATTCCTTGTGTAGCTTTACGCGAATAGCTGCCAAAGAAGACGGAATGTTTGTTTAAGAAAAATGAATTAGTTCTAAGAGTAGGACCGTCCAATAGTGATTGAATTTACAGTCCAAAATATTTTATGAACGATATTTACAATACTAATCAAACTAATTATTTCATGAATTCATAGCCCAAAGACGATGTTATACAATTTAGATCTCCTGTAAGAGCAGTCCGTTGTCTATTTTATATAAATGAATGAGTGTGGCTTAGGGGTAGGGGGGGGGGGTCTAAGATATATAGTTCGAGACGTAGTGCTACCAAACTCGCTTCGCACTTTCGGTCATGGGTATGCTATAATAGGGACAGTCATTCCTGCTGTTTGGTTAAGAGTAGCCGTTTCAGACGGTGGGTACGATTGACTGATTGTTTTGCCTGTGATCTGCAATTCAAACCATAAGTATCTAATCTGGCCGTTCAAGATGTCGTTCAAAATTGTCATACTTCATTTCTGGGTAACCTTAACTTCTAAGACTCTTAAGATCCAATATTTTTGAAAGATTATTTTATTTTGCAAAGTTCAATATTTTATTTGGATGTTTATGCGAACTTCTATTATACGTTTAAAATATATTTTCCATTGTTTTTTAATTATAAATAAACTAAACTAAGTTGTTTATCAGCTTATGTCTATCTTATCGCTTCTATTTTCTTGATTAGCTCACAAAAAATATAAATAAATAGTGTAAATGTGTACTGTATTACATAGTATTCATTCAGATTGAATGGGGCGCCCTCTTTTGAGAAAATAACATACGAATAAATTATATGGTATTCAAGTAAAAGCAGAAAAATCATATATTTTGATAAGTAAACACTGACGCCGGGGGCGTGTAGAAGGAGGAAAGTAGTGGCATGACCCCCAATAACTCGTTCATATATACATACAATATGTGTGTTTAACTTGACACACTCACCACCACCACCAATAGCGATCAAATTTAAATTCCTACACACACCTATGACTGACGCGCCTTTGTTTTTCTCAAATTTTTGTTTAGTTTTAAACGGTGATAGGAGAAAACGAACGCGAATTTTGTGGAATAAATGCACGAAAATGTGTGTCGATGTTCGGAACGTTCAATACTTTTAAAGCATACAACTCATTTAAGCTAATAAGCTTCATCTACTAATATGTATTTATCCCCAAACATATGTTACTGGAGGGCAAAGAGTCGGATATAATAGTAAAATTCCAGAGCACATGTCGTACGGTATCGCATCTGTATACTTCTATCATCACGATGGTGTATAGAAACACACCTACTGAACGAAATGTTTTTAGTTCTTTCTAAACACTCAACCGAAAAGGGCATTATTCCATACGTTTTTTAAACATATTTTTCTAAATTATGTATACACAAAACAGCTTGATTTTATTGATTACAAAGACCTTAATAACATAGGAGACACACAACGAAACAGAAACAAACATACATTAATATAATGATTCATCCCACTACTGGGATCAGTTCCCCTGTGTATTTTACTGGGGTCCTACCAGTAAAATACGGTATAAAAACAAAGTCTGTATTTGAGTGTTAAACTTCCATGATTAGTTGTTTTTTAAACTAATAATACTACACTTAGTTATAAATATTTTTTTGAACTACTCCATAGGTATAAATTGGTTTGTTTGCCAAATTGGGCTATAAGCTGTGTCCACTGCAGGGAATCTAACTCCGAATTTTAGCATTGTAAGTCCGTAAACTTACTGCTCTCAACAGGGGGATTGTACGGATTGGACTTCCATAGAAATGTGTTAGTTACTTATACGCCCAACAGATGTCAATCAAGTTCTTTCTGGGCAAGATCGTGAAAGGAGAATTTGTTTATTTGTTGTTAAGGGCAAAACTACTCAATCGACTATTCTGTGCTTTACCCGCCTTGGGTATCGAAACCCGATTTATAGAATTTAGTCGTACCATTGAGCCAACGGTAGATGAAAGGATAATATAAATATGTTAATTGTTTTTGTTTGGAATTTAACGTAAAGTAAAGGCTATCTACGTTCTGTCCACTGCGAGGAATTGAACTCCGGATTTTAGCATTGTAAATTCGGAAACTTACCGATGCTCAACCGGGAAACAATAATTTAGTACTTACTGTAAGGCTGTGGCGATCGAACATCAAACGTTATCGTGGTTACTAGTTTATACGATGACAAAAGTCTAAAAATTAAATACTTACTTGTTTTTATGATATATGTTAGTTTCTACCATCTAGTTGTTTTTATTAAACCTTGGGTTTGAATAATACTTTTAAAATAATATCCTCTCAGAAACTATAAACAGTGTCAGCTAATGCGGAAAATTAAGATAATGTAAGAAAATTGTTTTCTTATAATTCCATAATTAAGACACAGAATCGGATGGGGTATCGGGTCCGTCACAGATTCTCTTTTCAACTTTATCTCTGGTGAAAAAAGAAAAGAAATCTTTAATATATACATATGTATACTGAATCGGATGTTTCTATTTTCATTAACTTCTTAAAAGTTGAGTAACTTCAATAATAGCCACCTGATGGCGCTGCTTAATATTTTGTTTGACTCATATTTTAATTTATGATTTTAATTTTTGAAAACGTGAGCCACGATAGTTAACATTTTTTAGAAGTTGTTTGAATGGGTAAGAGAAGTTTGTTGACTGTTTTTATAAAAGTTTGGTTAATTTTTTCTTAAAATTGGTTTGTGCTACTGATAAAAAAAAAAACATTACTTTGAATTTCAAAAAATAGCCATAGACTTACTTGTACGTAGGACCTTATTCTTCTGCTGTCTCTAAATCAAAGATTGAACTAAAACATTCCCACATCATAACATGTCTCCTATAGCTTATTATTAACATTCATTCGCCAGTTGTCTGATTTTCTTTTTGTTGGCTCATATTATTTTAAACGTACTTAATAACTTCTATCTTTCATAGTGTCATTAGCTTACGTTTTGTCCAGTTTGTAGTTGATATGTTGTACTTGCTAAGTAAATGGGTAAATTAATTTGTATTGTGTTCGAAAGAAGGCTGTAGATCTTAGCTTGGCAGTAACAATATGTAAAACCAACCAAAGTGATCTTACCAGTTCTGATTCTGGACAGAAGTATAGAACCTAAAGAAGTGAGACAATTTACTCCATTAATTGTAGTAATGGCGCTTGACTCGTAATCTGAGTGTCGTGGGTTCGAATCCCCGTCCCGCCAAACATGCTCGCCTATTCAGCCGTTATATTGTGACAGTCAATCCCACTATTCGTTGGTAAAAGAGTAGTCCAAGAGTTAGTGGTGATGATTAGCTGCCTTCCCTCAAGTCTTTAACTGCTAAATTAGGGACGGCTATTGCAGATATCCCTCGTATAGCTTTGCACGAAATTCAAAAACAAACATTGTAGCAATATCTTTTGAACTAAATTACTCCATTCTTTTTGGAATTATCTGTTGAACCAACTTACTCTATTCCTGTTGAACCATCTTACTTCATTTTTTGTAGTAACTCATGATGAATTGTTACTTCATTCTGTCAGGTTTTATACGGCCGGGATTCTTTACAGTAGGTGTCTGTGACTTGTTGGCGATAGATTTCAACGATAAACGGACAGCACATAATCCACTTGTTTTAAAATAATATATATTCAAAACAAATGGATTGTGTTCTCTTTTTCATTGTTGATATTTATCGCCAACAAGTCACAGACACCAACTGTAAAGAATTCCGGCCCCATAAAACTTGACATTTGGCGAGCAAACCAGAATTATACAGTGGTAAACGGCGGTAACTGAAGACGTGAACGACAGGGAAATCAAGGTTCATACTGAATTGCTCAGATCAATTTCAAGCATTTTTCAAAGACTTTCTAAGCACGCTCAGAATGTTTATCAAGGACTTTTTGGAAGCTAAAATCTGCATCAAAATCAATCGAATTCCATTGAAATGTTATAAAATTCCTATTTATTTGTTCAACATATGAATGTAGACTAAAAAGAAAAGACAGACTTTATTTATTGCACTCAACTCAGCAACATCCGTTAAAGTTAGATATATCGATATGTTCTGCTATTATAGTATTTTTAAGTAGTTTTGCAAAAAAAGGACCTTTTCAAGGACCTTTTCAAGGATGTATATGCACCCTGGGAAGTAAGCCTATATACGTACAATTATAGTGGTTGCGAAAATAATGTATAGATTACAATCACACTATATAACCATGTCGACTGATTTTGATAAATTGATAGAGGGAGGTGAGCGACTTGGATTAAAAGATGGTGATCTACGAGAGTTTGTTGAACAACAAGAAGAAGATCTGGAGAGAGAAGAGCGTAAGCAGAGAGAACAAGAGCACAAATTGAGATCGCCAAGCTCACGTTACAGAACCCAGGAATGACAATGGGGTCATGGTCAGCCGACCCAAGCTGCCCAAATTTGATGAACAGAAAGAAGACATGGATGCTTTCCTGGAGAGATGTTTCCAAAGTCAAAACTGGTCCAAGGGCGACTGGGTAGTCTGTCTCAGGCCCCTTCTCACAGGAAAAGGCCTACAATTATATGCAGGCATGATGTCAGAAGATGCTATAGACTATGACAAGTTAAAAGTGGCCTTGCTGAAATGCTATGAACTTACTGAAGAAGGCTTTCTTTGGAAGTTCAGAGAAGCCAAACCCGACATTGGAGGAATTGTATTTCAGTTTGTGTCAATTATTTAAAGCTCTAGATAAAACTGTGATAACTAATAGCGTTACTATTTTTTTTTTTTTTTTGCATATGCGTTTGACTTGTTTTGAATATATTATTTTAAAACAAGTGGATTGTGTACTGTCCACGTATTGTTGAAATTTATCGCCAACAAATCACAAACACTTAATGTAAAGAATCTAGCCCTATAAAAACCTGACACATTCATTGTAGTAATTTCATTTATTGAACTTACTCTATTCCTTGTAGTAATTCCTGTTGATCCAACTTACCCATTCCATGTAGTAATTCCTGTTGAGTCAACTTACTCTATGCTTTGTAGTAATTCCTGTTGATTCAACTTACTCTATTCCTTGTAGTAATTCCTGTTGATCCAACTTACCCCATTCCGTGTAGTAATTCTTGCTGAGTCAAATTACTCTATGCTTTGTAGTAATTCCTGTGTGAGTCAACTTACTCTGTTCAATGTAGTAATTCGTGTTGAGCCAACTTACGCTATCCCACGTAGTAATTCCTGTTGAGTCAACTTACTCTATACCATGTACTTCTTGTCCTTGGTGGTAAACAACGGACAATCTTTGAAGCCACTACACTGTAGCATCTTCATTTTAAAATTAAAAAACTTGATTAGGGAAGTATTTTTTTAGCAACAGTGTTGTATTTTTCAAACTTGTACTGTAAAAGTAGCTGTTCCATGGATTTCCTGATTTAGGAGTTATATTTTTTTAAATACTTTTTAACAATAACACATATACACACATTTTTTTATTTTGATGTATTAAATCGGAGTGTACTGAAGAATTACCATGCTTCTGAAAATAAATAAAGATTAAAATTTACTATTAGTGATTCTGGGCCTAACAAGTCTTTAAATTACATATACAAAATACATATAATTTAACAACAACGAAAAAGAGATTGGAAAATACTCTTAATATCGGTGTAACAAAATCATTTTATTTCGCAAAATACTATTCATTTTTAAAGTGTTTGTTTGTACAAAACTACACAATGGGCTATCTGTGCTCTGCCCATCACCCGTATCGAAATCCGGTTTCTAGCGTTGGAAGTCCGTAGACATACCGCAGTGCCAGTGGGGGCTTTTTAAAGTGTGTTTTAATATTTTTCTAGAAGAGAACGAGAAAAAAAACGTCTCTGCATAAGAAGCTACATTATCTAGCAAGTCAACAAAGTAAACGAACTTTCAGAAACCAGGAGTCGCTGTGGCGTGAATTACTAACAATCGAGAAAAAATAGGATAACGATAACAATGGGAAGCTGGAGCAACATAGGTTATAGTAACACATTATTAATTCAGCCATCAGGGTAATAACGTTGCTGAATAAAAGGTTCAACTCACCTTATATTTCTTGGTGTTTACTGGTTAGCGTAATTAATTTGAGTAAATCTTTAAATATACTGCTAACTTTCAGCGTTAGTCCTAGTGGCTCAGCGGCAAGCCTGCAGGCTTACGACGCTAAAACATCGAGCTTCGATATCCATGATTTGCAAAGCACAGATAGCCCACTGTGCAGCTTTATTCTTAACAACAACCAAACGTAAACATCTTTTAAAAAATCGAGAGAGTATTCTTAGAGATAACGAGATTTTCCCACCTACCATGGTTCTTAGTTACTTTTTGTAAAACTAACTTAGTAGAGATTTTTTTATCAAATAAATTAACTGGATATTACTTCATTACTTTATAATGGAACGATGTGTTTTATCAACATTTGATAGAGATTAAAGCTACATTTAGTGATAGGAAGTTTGAAAAAAAGAATTTAACTTTTATGGAAAATATCGGAGTGGTATGCTAGTGAGCGATGTCATAAAATTTCTGCATAGCCAAACTAATCATTTGTAAATAATTTTAAACTTCTGGGCCGAGTTATACTTAACCAAAGCATCTGAAGAGCGAAAATAGTTCGTTCCGCGCATGTCAACCTATCCGTGTGACTGGTTTAATCATCTTTCAGGCATGTAAAACACATACGCGAATGTCCCAACCTTGACCAGTGGCTGCCCAACTCAAGATTGCAAGTCCTTATGGTTGGGTGGGTTGGACAATGAAGAGATTTTGGCAGAACAAAAGAAAGGATTGCACAGAGAGTCTTTCTCAAGGTCTCACATCGCAGTCGACTTTTGTTTTTTATGTAAGAGAATGTGACTTTTATAAACAGATTTTATTCCTACAAAAGAAAATTTCTCACTCTCTGATGGCTCAGCAGTAGTTTATAATGCTAACATCGAAGGTTCGATCCCTGAGATTGATATAGCACAATTTTACGTGTAACAACAACCAAAGAAAAGTTTATTTTGCGTTTAATTTTTGCGTGACTGCCAAATCAAATCAAATTCTGTTAAATTAGTTTTAGCTTTCAAAGCCACCTCATTTTCATAATTTGTTTGGAAATAAAATCGTCATATATAGGTGCCCTTTAAACACTTCACTTTTAGTACTGTGAACCAGTAAACACTTCACTTTTAGTACTATGAACCAGTAAACACTTCATTTTTAGTACTGTGAACGAGTAAACACTTCACTTTTAGTACTATGAACCAGTAAACACTTCATTTTTAGTACTATGAACCAGTAAACACTTTACTTTTAGTACTCTGAACGAGTAAACTCTTTACTTTTAGTACTGTAAACCAGTAAACACTTTTCTTTTAGTACTGTAAACCAGTAAACACTTTACTTTTAGTACTGTAAACCAGTAAACACTTCATTTTAGTACTGTAAATCAGTAACCATTTCATTTTAGTACTGTAAACCAGTAAACACTTTACTTTTAGTACTGTAAACCAGTAAACACTTCATTTTTAGTACTGTGAACCAGTAAACAAGTCACATTTAGTACTGTGAACCAGTGAACACTTTACTTTTAGTACTGTGAACCAGTAAACATGTCACTTTTAGTACTGGGAACCAGTAAACACTTTACTTTTAGTACTGGGAACCAGTAAACACTTTACTTTTTAGTACTGTGAACCAGTAAACAAGTCACATTTAGTACTGGGAACCAGTAAACACTTTACTTTTAGTACTGTGGACGAGTAAACATGTCACTTTTAGTACTAATTTTCTGCTCGTGAACGTAAAATAATTTAGAATAAGTTTTTGAAAGGGGAACTTTTATTATTATTATTATTGATCTATTGATGTTGTACAACTTATAAAAAATTGTGTAATGGGTTCTCACACTGGTAGCTCGTGGCAGAGACGTAATCACCAGCAACTCATTATTGATTGATTTTATTACAAATCATCCTAAATAATAGGATTTCCGCTGTTGCCACTTAAATGTTGTGTAAATAATTAACTGGCTAAGTATTACTTGTGACGTGCTGTTATAGAACTTTGTTATCATGGGACGAATAGTGAGTGAGAGGTTGGTCTATTAATACACTCGACGTGAGAAACGAAAATGGCACGAATGTCGAAAGTTCAAAGATAAACCAGTTTTGAAATATTATAATATTTCTACCGCATATCTTATGGTTAGATGGATAAGCATGGAGTTGATAGATTCTATATGTAGGAATGACCAATATACTTAATAGGCATAATACAGATATGCACACTAAAAAATCAACAACGACAGGGAGAGTTTTACTTTAAAAGATTATTGTCACTTACTTTGATTTGGTTCGCTACCCAACAAGGCAAGAAACTATCGCTAAGATACCAAACCAAAAAGTAAAAATCCCATCAAATTGTTCATCTTTCTTCTTCTTGTTTCAGTCCGGATAGCTTCTACAACTACCTTATCACTAACGTCAGTTTAAACCTAAATCCACTATATGTGTTTCTGGGAAATGCAAATACTAACTATTACGACTAAGTGATGACATCGTTATGATTGTTTTTAAATTTTCTAGTGTGAACGATGTCATCACTTAGTCGTAATAGTTGGTATCAATTTAAAAGAATAACAACAAAAAGTAATATAAATCTAGTGTAAACGATGTTATCATTACCCCTTGAAGGTATGATCTATGTATAGCTGTATCATCCCTATATTCTTGTTTGGATTCTTTTTGACACTGCCATCCCTACATCATTTTACATTTGCAAAATGTTTTTTATTACTTTTGTATCCTTCAGTCACAAGCGTTGGTCGAATTCCATAACATCTAGGCCTAGGTAACGAATAAAAAAGCCATATGCAATAGCCACAAATATCGCTTTCAAGACTTGATTAACTTAAGATATGTTTAATCAGTGAGAATTGTCAAATGTTTTCTTTATTTCCTCCAGTTATTACAGGTATTCTGTAAACTTCCTACCATATTTGCCGGTGTATAAGACGATACATTTTACTCATAAAACAATTTTACCCCCTCGTATTATACACAGGTTGAAAGATAGAGTTCCAGTAAGAACTCTCCGGTTAACCAAAAACTACGTTGTTCCTTTTACTTTTGTGTAAGTGCGTTGACGTCGTGCCACCTACTGCGTTACAACATTGTTACGTCTCAGCTCGTTTGATAATTTCCGGTAGAAATTCTTCCCGAGAAATTTCAGCGATACAAGTCCTTTCTTAAATAAAACTTTCTCAATACAACTTTGCAATACACTTAATTTCCACAGTCACTTAAACACACGCTATAATTCCCAACGAACGATTCACACATTTTACTTAC
>NW_013669249.1:19265-52875 GCF_000517525.1 Limulus polyphemus
TTAGCAAATACTGGATTATTCGTGATGTTCCCCGACCTTTCTAGAACTTATTACGTGTTACCAGTGTCACGTAACTTCCGCTGTCGTAACAATATCATATCTGTAAGTGCATCATTTGTCTCGATTTTTTATAACTAGAAGTTAATTATCTCACATGCTAGTTATAATTAATTAAGACATTTTTGACTTGAAATGTACTGATCTCATCCATTATACTAAAATACTGCTAATACTTTCCACGGTTATTACATCTATTCTGTAAACTCCCATGTTAATTCCTCCAGTTATTACAGGAATTCTGTAAACTCCTTACTTATTTCCTCCAGTTATTACATATATTCTGTAAACTCCCTACTTATTTCCTCCAGTTCTTACAGATATTCTGTAAACTTTCTACTTGTGTTTGTTTATTCTTATTTTAGGATTTTAGACGTTATTACTTTCAAACAAAACATATAACTCTTCACAATTATAATTATAATAATTACGTACTGTGTAATTCAAATCAGATAAAGGAACAATTTCCAAAAATTCTACAACAAATTATAAGCTATCCTGTAACTTACGATTCCGGGCAGTCATCACTGAGGAATATATCTTGTGTAAATACGTCAGCTCAGGGAACATATCTTGAATAAATACGTCAGCACAGGTAACATATCTTGTGTAAGTAAGACAGCTCAGGGAACATATCATCTCAGGAAACATATCTTAGTGTAAGTCAGCTCAGGAAACATATCTTAGTGTAAGTCAGCTCAGGAAACATATCTTAGTGTAAGTCAGCTCAGGAAACATATCTTAGTGTAAGTCAGCTCAAGAAACATATCTTAGTGTAAGTCAGCTCAGGAAACATATCTTAGTGTAAGTCAGCTCAAGAAACATATCTTAGTGTAAGTAAATCAGTTTAAAAACATATCTTAGAGTAAGTAAGTCAGCTTAAGAAACATATCTTAGTGTAAGTAAATCAGCTTAAGAAACATATCTCAGTGTAAGTAAATCAGCTTAAGAAACATATCTTAGTATAAGTAATAAGTAAGTCAGCTCATTCTTAAGAGCTATGAATCTGAAGAATACAAAGATATAGGTTGTTTGTTACTCACTAAGATTCAGGTTTATTTTTATTAGCTTATGTAAACAAGTATTAGGATTATTGGCCACAAAATTACAGCCACTCTTTTTAAACGTTTGTTTTGGTTTGTTTTTTGTTCCGCCCAATAAGACTCGTAAGATTATTTCTCGTGCTCGGAGCTTCCATGATTTACAGCTTCTCGGCAAAGTTGCATTGCCTACAGTAATATTACTACGGATGTTTTTACACCTAAAATTATCTTCCCACATACATTTGAGGTTTAAACCAACAAGTGTACATCCAAGATTCTTAAATCTTTGTTTATATACAGAAGGTTAAAAATGCTTAAACCTAAACTGTTTAAATCCAAAATGTTTAAACCTTTGTTTAAAATAAAAATGTCTAAATCATTTGATAAAACTCAAGATGTATAATCTTAAGATGCTTAATTCAAAGAGATCTAAGACCAAAAATATTTAAACATTTGTTTTAAAGTCAATATGTCTAAACCTTTGTTGAAATCCAAGATGTCTAAACCTATGGTTAAAGCCAAAATGTCTAAACTATTGTTGAATCCCAAGATATCTAAACTTTTGTTTAAGCCAAAAATTTTATTTGCAAGCCTTCGGTCTATTAGTTAGGACTACTGAAGTAAGCTTACAGTCTAAAAGTTAGGACTGTTCAAGTAAGCATTCAGTTTAAAAGCTAGGACTCTAGACGTAAGGATCACTCTAACAGTTAGAACTGTTCTAGCACTTTCGTGAAAGTTAACAGCAGAGACAAGTGAGATTATGATGTGATGGATATGTACAGTCATGGCGATGCTATAACACCAGGGATGGTTATTTAACCACCGAACTATAAAGCTCTAATCAGTCTACACGCATCATGTGTTGGGGGTTCTTGATTTTTAAATATGTAAGGGAGAAGAGCCGCAAAATGTCCTGAATACCTGAACTTAACGATAAGCCAGATAAGCCAGCGATTGTATGAACGATACTGAGCAGTGCAAACAAATTTGTTGTCGTATATATGTGTGTGTGTGTGTGTTATCAGTTTAAATACTTCGGTTAAAGGATAATGCATTTCCCATCTCTGTTTCACGCTGCGTTCTGAGATTGTCTAGAAGATTCCCCACGGATAAAGACGGTTTTTCCCAAAAGCTGGAATACACGAAGTTGTCAGCATACCAGAGATACCACATTTTGTAAGGTCGTTCGTACCGAAGAAAGTAGTTCACGATATAAACACATCAAGTTTATTTGATGCTCCAAGTTCTTTCTTTTGCCTTAACTTTTTGTAAGATTCATCATTTATCGGGAAATGTTCGTGTTTTTTGTTGTTGTTTTTGTGAGCCATTTGACCTGCACTACATTAGTTTTATCGTTTATTTTACATTTGCAGCCCAAGAACTTGGTTGTATCATTTTTTATTCTTTTTCTTTTCTACTTAATTTGTCTTCTTGATCTATGCAGCACAATCCATGTTTAAAGACTCAAAAATTACAGGTGCAATTTTCTACACTGCACTTTAATCGGAGGTCCGAGGTGAATCCCCACCCCCACCCCCATGAAACGCAGTCATTTTATTGGTTCGCACATCCGGTAGTGCCCTCAAGCGTTAAGAGACGAAATTATCAAAGTCTTCGTTGTCCATGGATGCCTTTAATCCTCAGTAAGGACAAACAGACAATGAAAGTTCGTGTAGGCGTACGCTCGTAAGCCTCATGCATGCATTTGAACGAAAGTTTAATCAAAATTCCTGTTTAATATTCATATAAAACAATATTTTTAACCACCTGCTGTATCCGAGTGAGGAAAACAAAACACCTAAATTTTAAACAGGCCAAATGGGACGAATATAATATTTCACATTCAAATTATATTCGATCTTTAGCCACATTGTCAAAATTTTACACTTGAGTGTTTTCTGGTTTCTAGTACTTCGGTCAATTACTTAACATACATGTTAAACCTATTTCTCAGACAGTCATATTTATATCTAATACTGGTAATGTTTGTATCGGTCAATATCAGGTTTTACCAGTGCGTTTTTTAAAACAATTTTTAAGCCTGCTGTTTCACACGGGTTACTTGTAAACAAACTTTTAGTGGTGACTGTTATTTCATCGGTTAAAGGTAACGTCTAAAACTCGATATCATTAACAGGGTCGAGACTGTGGGTTACTTGTGAACAAACTGTTAGTGGTCTCGCTTTTAAATAAAACGTCTAAAACACGATATAATCAAGTTTCTTTTACTTTGATTTTCCTATCAAACAGCATTTAAACTTTATGCAATAACTCAATATACAGTACCTTGTTTTCTCCTAATTAGTCTCCGATTGCTCGCTTCAACTGAAATATACCCAAATTTAAAACAGTTCAAGCACATATAAACCGCATAACTATAGAGTGACTGATCTTCGACATCAAGAAAAATATATCATAAAGTAGGATGTGACGACATCGCGAAAATTATATATATAGGTAAAGTGGCGTGTGTTGATATGTTTATTATTGTGAAAGATATACATACATATAGAGTAAAGTGGCGTGTGTTGATATGTTTATTATTGTGAAAGATATACATACATATATATATATATATATATAGTAAAGCGCTGATTTTTTCATCACAGCGGGATTTGTATCATAATATGACGCTGTAGGCTTTCGTTTGTCTACAATCAATAAATACTAAGCCTATTAACTGAGCGAACGCATCTTATTTCCCATTTAGATTGCTAACGTCCATAAAAGTGTCAAATATACATAAAGAAAAACATACTCTCGAACTAAATCTAGCAGGCTTAATGGTGAACAGCTATCTTTAAGTAAGAAATAATTTCAATTTTTGAATGATCCCTTAGGTTTTAAAACAATCTGGATCTGTGTTAATAACTTATCGTCCCGTAACCATGGCAATCATGGCATGGGATTTACGAGGTAGCTATTTTGTCAGTGCCCATTTAAATAGTTGGTCAACTCTGTAGCGAAAGTTATGCCGTCATTCAACAGATTTCATTGTTTATAATCACCTGTTAGAGTCAGCTGCTATTACATGACTCGCCGTTGCGGAAAACGTCTTCGTAAGTGAAGCTTTTACTAAAAGTCAATGAACAAAGCACTCAAACGAAAAGGAATTTTGTATGTATACAAAATTTGATGATCATTGCTAACTATCTAGTGGGTTTCATAAAGTGGTGAAGGTCAGAAAAAGTCACCAAGCCGTGATGCCGGTCTAATCTCTCTCCTGTTCTGGGTCATCTCAGAATTTCATTACATAACTTATACAACATTTCTGGCCCTGGCCAACCGTAGCTGTTCGTTCAGGTGAAAAAAAAATGCTGATCCAGAATTTCTTATCGCTATGACATTCAGGATAGGCAGTAGTCGCTAAGCCTTGTCGTTCACGCACGAAGAACGGTCGCTGTGATCGAAGCGACAACTCTACCGTCAGGTGTCGCTAGAGTATAAAACGTTTCACTCACTGGACAATCTGACCTTGGCCTGCTCGAGAAAATATCTAACCTCACTATGGAAACGGAACTACGGACACTAAATACGTGCTCTCTCCCCAGTCCCACGCAAAGCTTATCTCCGTCCCTTGCTGTCTGCTTCCATTTATGTGATTTCGTTCAGTCATAGTGACACATATGACATTCTTCATTTATGTGGTTCCGTCCAGTCATGCTATGTTGGCATGGTAACACACAAGACTTTCTTTTTAAAATTAATATTTTATGATATTTAAATAAGGGCACACATTTTTATTTGTTTTGTTGTTAAGCGCAAAGCTACACAATGGGCTATCTGTGCTGTGTCCACTACGAGTATCGAAACGCGGTTTTTATCGCTACCACTGAGCCACGAATGCCTCCAATAATAACATATAAATATAAATTTCAAAAGAAAAATCTTACTTGAAACTTAACACAATGCTCAAAAAACCACGTAATAAATAGTAGAAACTTCGTGCATTCGATTTGATTGGCTATTAGACTGGCCAGAATAGCTACGCGACTTTTGACTGTCGTTACTTTAATGAATCCGATAAAGTCAAAAGCATTTCTTCGACAGTAACATATAGACTAATCTGTAGACAATCTAAATGAATTTGAACAGTGTTAATTACCAGCGCGCCCCGGTGGTTAGCGTGCGTGACTGTGTATTTGAGGTTCATGTCCTGCTACTGCCAAAAATAAAAAATCGGGCTCCACACCTTGGAATGGTGTATGTGTTATAAGAATGACGTTTGAATCCCACTATTCCGTCTGACAAGAGTTGGCAGTGGATCACCCTGACTAGCTGCCCTCCATATAGCCTATCCCTGATAAATTAACCCTCGTGTACATAGGCGCCTGACATATAGGGCAGAAGGAGCATGTGTCCTCCCTTCTCACTTTTTCCATCTACTTTATAGACACTGTTATTAACAACTATGTTAGATTTACTTAGTTTGTTTTTCCCCCCACTCTCCAGCAAAGTTAGTCAGTCAGTCGTGGTCGTGTAGCTTTGAGCGAAATCCTACACTCAAACAAGCTAATTCTCATTGAAAAACATTAATTGTAATATGAATACCTTGAACAACGTGATCTGTTCATGTTGAAATTCGTTGTCAAAGTTACATTTTCAATCCATCTTCCAAACGTGGGCGAAACATTAAACAGAAATTTTATTTTTCGGTTTCATTATTAATCAAGTAATGTTTTCAGCATGAAATCGGAAGGCACGTACATATCCAAAAACATAAATCTTTACCGATGAAGAAATTTGGAATTGATTATAATAAATAACTAACACGTGAATTATGATAGCGCTCTCTTTCGATTCTACGTTTTCTCTTCGTCAAAAATTCCACGCATCCTTTCGGTTCTTCGTTTTCGCTTTGTTCAAAATTCCATGCTCCCTCTCGGTTCTTTGTTCTCTCCTTGTCCAAAGTTCCACTCTTCCTTTCGGTTCTCCGTTCCCTCTTCATCCAAAATTCTACTATTTTTCAATGATCTTAAAGCTATACTGGTGAAGACAGTTTTTTAACCATAAAAAATGTTGACTTTTTTAGTTTATTTCAAAGTTTTGCCATCTTGAATCTTTCAAAATATCATTATTATTTTACAATATATCTTAATTTCAGTCTCAATTTCACTGCTGGACAGTCATGGCCAATAGCGACAACACTCCTTACAAGAACAAGTCGTAAAACTGAAAAAGATAACCACAACAAATTGACCAACACAAAGACCTTCTTTTTTCCTTCTTCCTCGTGCACAGCTTTATAGAGTTGGGGGAACTATTTTTTGTGTTTTTTTTCTTAGTTGAGTATGCACTTTACAGAACAATAAGATCCGTTGACAGAAAACTTAATGTGTTGCCTCCAGGTATTGGCCAATTACGTGCCAGTGTTCATAGTTAGTTGCACTCAATTTACACCAATTACACATCGTAGGTCAAGAATTAGTGTTACGTGGATGGGGCATGAAGCTGGTTCCTCACACAAACACGGGAAGGCGTGTCTGGTCTGTGTCTCACAGAAGGACCGTGTCCAGACTGTGGACATATTTACCCCAGTTCACCTGGTGCGTAACTGCGCGTGCGTAAAAGTAGAATACGTGGCCTTGACGTTCATAATTCATCACCAAATTCGTTTGCCTTTCTGTAAGTTTTTGACGCCGTGAGAGAAAAAAAATTAATCAGAACAAAGTCACTAAAGAAAAATTTATAGATACTATAAAATGTTTGTGTGTGTCAGAAATTGTGTGTGTAAATTAGTTTAGAGAAGTTTTGGTAATTTAATCTCTAAACATTTGTAAGAAAATTCAAACACGCAACTATTTCCAGGAAGTGAAACTCCTTCCCCCTCCCCCCCAAAAAATGTGTTTTCATTTAATGTTACAAACTTTTTAACATGTAACTAAGGTACAACTGGCACAAAAACCGATTGAACTTCTGTACCTTTGTGTTTAGTGGTAGATCATGTATACACACTCACGCACGAAGCGTGTAAAATGTGCCAAGAAACTACACAGTTACTCTCTATCAGTGTAACTGTGTATATAGCTGTTGACCTAAAACAAACTGTGCCCTAACAAGACGCTGATATTATGCATCAAATATATTTCGTTCCTTTAACTTTTGTTTTATAACTTTGTAATTCTTAGCGGTAAGCTAGAGAGTTTGGAACTTTAGAATTGCTAAAATTAAGGATTTGATCCCTGCAGTACGGATAGCCTTACTATACAACTTTGCCCTTAAACAAACAATTCTTTGAATGGGCAATTGCTCAAAGAGAATACTGCTTTACTTGATCTTGACAGAATATACACTTGAAAATGCACCTTCCAAAGTCTTCCTACGCCTGATAAATAGACCCTAGGCCAGACGTGGCTTAATGGTTAGCATGTCAGCCTGTGAGTCCAAGAGTCCATGGTTCGCGTCCCATCACCGACAAAAAATAATTGCGCTCCTCGTTTTGGAATAGTGGGCGTGTTATAAGACAAGTCAAATCCCACGGTTTGATTAGAGTAACCTAAGAGTTGGCGACGGGTGCTGTTTACTAGCGACCTTGCCTCTATAGTCTATCAATTCAAAAACAGGGACGGCTAGCGTAGATATCCGTTGCGTAGCCTTGTTCTAATAAGTTATAAATAGAATGGGTTTCAGACACAAAACTACAAGTAAAAAGAGATGTAATCACACGAATATGTCCTGGAGCTAGGTTTTAGTCAAATTCATAGAGCAAGTTCAAGTTCATAGGACGATTTCAAGGGATGTTATCCATGGAACGACTTCAAAGGACGAATCTATAGAATGATTTTAAAAATCGTATCCATAGAACGACTTCAAAGGACGAATCTATAGAATGATTTTAAAAATCATATCCATAGAAAGACTTCAAAGGACGATTCCACAAAATGACTTCAAGAGATATATCCATTGGACGACTTAAAGGAGCATGTCCATAGAACGACTTCAAAGGACGAGTTTAAAGAACAATTTCAAGGGATGTTACCCATAGAATGACTTTAAAAATCGTATCCATAGAACGGCTTAAAAGGATGTATCCATAGAACGACTTCAATGAGCGTATCTATAGAACGACTTCAGTGAACGTATCCATAAAAAGACTTCAAGGAACGAATCCATAGAACGACTTCAAGTGATGTATTCTGAAACTTTTTGACATTAAGAAAAGAAAATTTTCGTCTTCTGTGCAGACGTCCATAGAATTTTATTTTACCAAATGATTCCTTTAACTATTTTGGAACGCTCTGTATATCTTATCCTGTCTTCTCGTGTAGCGTGTAAAGGAAGAATACTACAATCGTTAACATGTAACGTGTTAAAGCTTGATGGAAGAATGAAAATGTATTCTCATCTTCAGAGTAGCATTAAGACTTAGATGTGTCGGAACCGGGGAGTGCGGTAGCACCCCACTTTTATATATTAGACTTATAAAGCAACTGTAAATGATATTATTATATTAATATTCCGGGAGCATGCCGGTGTTCACATAACTGGTACACAGGTACGCATGCGCGGCTAAAATAATTATTAGGTACTTCAGAGATGCTAAAAAAGCTCAAGGGCGTACCATCACAACCAAAGTTGATATCTGAAAATACACAAAACTCAGTTATTAACTTACCGTGCTAGCTAGTTGGGTAAGCTGAATAATAACCTAATAAATAAGAAGAAGAATTTTATATCTACAACTAATTTGTCTTGCTGAGTTAACTCTCTCTTTACGAGATCGGGCGAATTGACCGACCACGTGACCATTTTGTACTCATTATAGTTTTGATACTACTAACTTTTAATATAGTTTGTATATATATATATTCACAAAATTTGGCAGACTTTCAGTAAACATTACAATTATTTTACATAGAACAAATCAGATTTGTTAGTGAAATATTTGTAATAAACTAAATAAGAGAGTTATCCGTGAATATATCTAATCTTATTTTTTACTAGTCCGAGTGTACTTTTCTTTATCTCAAAAATCTCAAATTGCATTTGCTAATCTCTAAAACCTCCTAAATAGATTTCAAACGTTTTTTTCTTGTTGTTGTTTTTCAGTAAAACATTATATTTTATCTGTTATTTTCTCTACCCTAACTCTCTACAAAGTTGGTCAATATGACCGACCTCCTAACCACCAAAAAAAAAATTGAAGTAACTTTTTTCTAGAATCTAGAATGAATCCAAATTGTAACATGGAACTACATTTGTTTATCGTAAGTAGCTTTAAACTATTAACAGTATACATCTGTTTATACTTAAATTTTGTTATTTTATTGCCCTTTTAACCGTGTCTAACTACTATTCACGCCATTATAAGATGTAAATCACTTGGGGAACGTGGAGACGTAGCAAATTACATTGGAGGGGTGGTGAAAAAATTAAAGAAGAGAGGATGCCTGGAGAAAAAAAATGTCACATTTCTCACACTAGGGAAAATTCAGGATTTTTTAATATTGCCTTATGAAACGTTTGTGGAACTAGATAGCGAGTTCGATGAAGATGACTAATTTCCATGAGTACCAACCATTTTTGCTGGTACTTATTTCGGAACCTGATATGCAAAATTATGTGAACACTGTTTATAACATTTGTGTCTCATAGTTTTGGCCAAATATAGTGCAAGCCTTTTGCTCACGGAATAACAATTCACAGAAATATGTGAAATTTCCGGGTCTCGCGAGTGCCTGAACTATCTTTTACCAAATTTGTACATCTATCTATCTAGTAGTTAGTGTCTCTATTTATTTGTTATTTTCACCATTCATCCAAATACCTGCTGTAACCTGTAAGGCTTAGCTAACCAATCTAGCTGTAGTTTCCACTAACGTCTTCTTGCCCTACCTCCTCAAATATTCCTCAGATAAACCTACTTATTTTACACTCAAAGTGAATCAAATGGAAACCTGTTCTAGAATCTGAGAAAAAAAAAAAGAGTTGGCAAAATGGACCACTCAAAAGGCTAGAGAAAAAACAAAATAGGTGATTTTGAGGCGTGGTTAACGTTCCTTTAGCAAAAATTGTTTCAACTCCGACTTGTTAAGTTTACAACATTTCCGTTCCATCACGATATTAGTGACTTCCTTTTGATTACTCTAAAATCTAAGGTTTAAGTAGTCCCTTGTGCTAGTGAAAAACACAAAAGGAAGACTAACAAGGAAACAAAATTAAACAATACACAAAAAAGGTTGACAAGGAAACAAAAGAAACGAAATAAGGTTGACAAGGAAACAAAATTAAACAATACAAAATGAATGTTCTTATATTTGTGTAAGTTTCGTAGATACGTTAGGGTTATCAAACAAAACAAAGTTATTAGCATATTTATTAGATATATAAACATGCCAAAGTGAAACGTAAGTAAAACAAAATAATTAATTTAAAAAACTAAAAGCAAGTGAAATAAGTTCAGAAATATTCGAAGTATGTAGATAAATCAAGAAATATGACCTCTATTAGTCTTATCAAATTCTTACTTATTTACGTATCATATTAGCATCGTATTCTTATCAAATTATCCTGACCTGAAGACATCATGACACAAAGACAATGACACAATACTTGGTTTCGTTAAAAATAAATATTATTGGCTTAATGATATTTCTTTCTTTCTCGCTAGTCTGAGAAAATTACAAGTTGAGATAATTATCACCAGGAAGAAATACAAAGGTTTCAGATTACATGACACAGCCTCTACATCAGTACAGTTGTAAAGTTTAACATAGACCTTTTACAAAATATGCTTTAATTTAGGAAATTTATGCTACATTGTATCACGTTATGTATCTACAGAACCGTGCTTTAATTCTAAGGAATCTTACTACATTGTGTCACGTTATGTCTCTACAGAACCGTGCTTTAATTCTAAGGAATCTTACTACATTGTGTCACGTTATGTCTCTACAGAACCGTGCTTTAATTCTAAGGAATCTTACTACATTGTGTCACGTTATGTCTCTACAGAACCGTGCTTTAATTCTAAGGAATCTTACTACATTGTGTCACGTTATGTCTCTACAGAACCGTGCTTTAATTCTAAGGAATCTTAGTACATTGTGTCACGTTATGTCTCTACAGAACCGTGCTTTAATTTTAAGGAATCTTACTACATTGTATCACGTTATGTCTCTACAGAACCGTGCCTTAATTGTAAGGAATCTTACTACATTGTGTCACGTTATGTCTCTACAGAACCGTGCTTTAATTGTAAGGCATCCTACTACATTGTGTCACGTTATGTCTCTACAGAACCGTGCTTTAATTCTAAGGAATCTTACTACATTGTGTCACGTTATGTCTCTACAGAACCGTGCTTTAATTCTAAGGAATCTTACTACATTGTGTCACGTTATGTCTCTACAGAACCGTGCTTTAATTCTAAGGAATCTTACTACATTGTGTCACGTTATGTCTCTACAGAACCGTGCTTTAATTCTAAGGAATCTTACTACATTGTGTCACGTTGTCTCAACAGAACCGTGCATTAACTTAGGAAATCTCTGTTATATTGTGTCATGTTATGTCTCTAAATAACCTTGCCTTAATTGTAAGAAATCGTGCTATTCTGTGTCACATTGTCTCAATAGAACCATGCTTTAATGTAAAACATCTTCCTACATTGTGTCACGCTATGTCTCTAAAGAACCGAGCTTTAATGTAAGAAACCGTGCTACTTTGTGTCACACTATGTCTCTACAGAACTGTACTTTAATGTAAGACATCTTCCTACATTATGTCACGCTATGTCTCTACAGAACCTTGCTTTAATGTAATAAATCATGCTAGCTTGTGTCACGTTTTACTTCTGTTGCTTTATTTCCTTATTAACCTGAAAGTTAACCAGTTCTGACTAATATTTATTTTCATTTCGGGACCTGTATCATTTCTACCTTATCGAAAAAAAAACAGCTGAACTACCAATTGATTCCCATGCCTAGGATCGGGTTATAACCGGCTATTGAGCAGATGGGCACTATAATTTGTGTTTAAACATTTGGACACCTTTCAATAAAATTATTGATAGATTTTTTCGTTGGAAAATCTGATTCTGTAGCGATAGTATGAAGGTTTATTAGTAAATATAATTATATATTTCTATGTTATCATATGACAGTAGATGTTACTCTTAGGGCGTTTCGGCTTACATACTGATTTTTTGTTATACGTGTACCTTTGGACCAATGGATCTTCAGAACAATGGGCCTTCGAATTAATGTACCTTCAAAATACTGGACCTTGGACTAATTGAACCTTTAGAACATTGGACCTTCGGACTAATGAACCTTCAAAACAACGAACCTTCGGACCACTGAACCTTCAGAAAAACGGATCTTCGGACTAATGAACTTTCAGAACAATAGAACTTCGGACTAACGAACCTTCATAACGACGGACCTTCAGACTAATGAACCTTCAGGTAAACGAATCTTCATAACAGTGGACCTTCGGACTAATGAACCTTCAGAACACTGGACTTTGAGACTAAAGAACCTTCATAACGATGGACTTTCGGACTACTGAGCTTGATAAACAGACATTGAACCTGTGATTGGTTAATAGTTGTTGTAGAAAGAATCGTTCTCATATTTCGTCGTTTCCAAACCTGGCTACAGGTAATTATTTCTGTCTTTATCTCCTGTTCGGGAATTAACAGTTTTGGAAAAAACAATAGTCGTGATACTCGTTAAGTCCCCCCACCCCTTCACTCTTGGATTGCACGAGCCCACAGCGAAGTGAATGTTAGATCGTGACCTCTCTGAGATTTTTTTTTTTACAACTGCTCACGACGCTTGTTAGCCATCTTACATCAATTCGTTGCACTTTTATTTGCATGTGTAAACCTATGAAATTTACTTGGTATAAAAAATAGAAACAATCTTTTGTATGTATTTATTTATCCACGTTTCACATTAGGAGTTAAGTTTTGGTGTTGTTATTGGTGAAACAGGTGTTTTTAATTCTGAACTGAAATTTTTGAACAGCCCCTACGACTCTCCTAAACTGAATCTAAAACGTCACGACGGATAAGAAAACTTATTATTTAAGGATATGCCTATAAATCTGGCTTATCTTCGATGTATTTACCTAACATCGTTTATATTTTGTAAAACCCTGTGTAACAAGTCAGACGAACAAAAATAAGGCCACAAACGTGTTTACTATACCCATATCTGGGATTTCAAAGTTAGGATGATAAAACTCGAATGATGGCAAGAAAGTCAACTTTTTCGAAAACCCTCACATTATTGGGTTTCTCTTCTAATCCTAGATACACTAAGCTCATCCTCAGATCGATGTTCGCGCATGATGCTAAGGATACTGTTACGACAGCAAAGTATCGCAAAGTTGTATTCAGAAAGAATAGACCAGTTTTATTTAACACAGGACTTGTATCGGTAAAGTTTCTTCGGAAAGAATTTATACAGGAAATTAACTAATGAACGGAGGCGTAACAATACGGATTATAGTTTCGTTTCATATCTTTTAATTACACTTTAATATATTAGTTTCTGTTTTTATATTTCATTATAATAATATAATAAGCATGGTATAATTTCATCAGAAGAACAGGAAACACGCGTGCGAAAATTATGAGCGATACAGATTGTCATGGATTATTGGACAAATAAAAACAAGCTTCGAACGAAGGAATTTGAGGAAAGAAAAAATGTCAGAATTTCGCGTTCATAACACTGATGAGGTAGCACCTATCTCATTCTTGACTTGAAGCATCTTATAAGTTCATCGGAATTATAACTATTACGTAATAATATTTTAAACAATTAAAAGTGTCTTATCACACTATAAAGGGGCCAGAGTTTGGTTTGGTTTAGCTGCTGTTAAGCACAAAGCCACAGAATTGGCTCTCTGTGCTCTGCCCATCACGGGTATCAAAACCAGATTTTTAGCGTCGTAAGCCTGCACACTTACTTCTTAAGGACTGTGGGGAGTGCACACACACCTTACTCCCTCCACACAGTCGCTAAGCGGTAAACTTGTGAATGAGAAGACTCTTTTAATTCACCAACTTAGGCCTGAGATCAACGTTGTCTGGTAGATTTTGTCTAAGCTATTAAAATGTAAAATTTACAACATAGGGGATTGAATGCTTCCCGCGTATGAAAGAAAAACTTTCATCATACTTGTGAATTCTAAGTGAGGGCTGACCACCTCATTTTCGGGTATGTATGTATGAGAACCCCACTATGCGCGTGGAGATTATATATTTATGATACTTGGATAGAGTTAATACCTAATATTCATATCAACTTAAAGATCAAGATAAAAAAATCATAGAACAGTAGATGAGTTAAAGTTTATTTAACTTTTCTTACTAAATTAGTTTAAAATATAGCGCAAATTTCAAATTCACAAGGTCAAAAGTGACCTTTGTCGAAAGCCTTGAAGCATGTGTGTGTGTCAACGGGGAAGTTC
The DNA here is from genome assembly GCF_000517525.1 of Limulus polyphemus. Lineage (NCBI taxonomy): Eukaryota > Metazoa > Arthropoda > Merostomata > Xiphosura > Limulidae > Limulus > Limulus polyphemus. The sequence goes on from NW_013669249.1 coordinate 33,791, forward strand.
TTAAGACATATTTTGTAAAAGAGAAATTGTCCAGCCAATTGAAAAATTTTTTAGAAAACACGTTGTAAAAAAGAGTGTATCCAGCCAATGGGGAAGGATTTTTGAAAACACTTTATCGATAACCTCGTATCGAGTAGGTCCACCTGGTGGGAAAAGTTTTGGTTTGTGTTCAAAAACTTTATTGTTGTTACTTGCTGGCACTAAACAAACGTTACATATACAATGTACCTAATTTCTACACGTAATTTTGAAAGTGTTTTCCCTTCACTTTGTTAACGTGTGTTTAAAGAAGTAAGATTGCAAAGTGAAATATCTTTTATGCCAAGTTTCAAAATACTTGAAGCCTGGCATTCCCCAGTTGTTGGGGCACACGACTCGTAGTTTGCGGGTCGCGGGATCGAATGATGTCACCGAACATGCTCGCCATTCAGCCTTGGGAGCGTTATTATATAACGGTCAGTTCCACTATTCGTTGGTAAAAAACAGTCCCAGAATTGGCGGTGGATGGTGTTGCCTTCTCTCTAGTCTATCACTTCAAAATTAGGAACGGCCAGCGCAGGTAGCCCTCGAGTACTTTGGGCGAAATTCAACAACAACAACAACAAAATTAAAACGCTTCTTCGCTAATTAGTGTTTTCCGTTGTTCTTGTTTTTTATGAAAAAATAATATACTTGTTTATTTCACTTGAAAATTTCGGTAAATGCATTTTGACATTTACTTATTAGCCTCTCCGTTGTGACGTCACAAGTAAAGTATGAATTGCGTCGTTGTTCCTAGCTTGTTAAACGTGTTTTGGTTTATTCTTGACACGTTAAAACACAGCCCACGGTTACTAGTCTTTCTGGTAGTTGTTAATTAATAAGTGTGTGTACGAAAAGCAAGCCCATGGTTATTTACACTGTGTAACCATGTGTTCTACTAGTTTAGTTTTATATTTGCACCAAGTGGATTTCTAGAGACGTCACATTCCGGAAAAGAACTTTTATTATAGAAAGGGGGGGGGGGGTAAGACTGAAGGGTTCACGACAATCCTTTAACCTCTTGTAACCTGAACGAGTTGTGAATAATTGTACTGGATGTGATAGAAGGAAATGCCAAAACGTTTATTACTGTCACTTCAATCCTCAAATTACCGACTTGTTTTCATACCGTTCGCTAAGCTAGGGTTAACATGTTACATTATACTGGATGTGATAGAAGGAAATGCCAAAACGTTTATTACTGTCACTTCAATCCTCAAATTACCGACTTGTTTTCATACCGTTCGCTAAGCTAGGGTTAACATGTTACATTATACTGGATAGTGTTATATTCTTATCCGTTACAACAAGAAATAGAGTGAAACCATTCATTTTCTGTGTGAAATAGATAGGTAGAGGGATCAACTGTCGTTTTGGTGATATTTTTGTATATATTTCCTTTGTGTCGTATACGTTATTCAAGAACCTGTAACCATAAAAGACTTGGATCCACGAGTAATTTGGTGCTAATTAGGTTACAGGAAGCGTTAATTCTAGGCTTTAACCAAATGAAACCTGGTTTTCAGTCATTCTAGACTATTTAGTTTCAGTTTTTTTTCAATAATTTTGTCCCTACCTTTTGTTCATAATTTCTTCTTCAGTCTCCGCTTTCATTTCATTTTTTCCTCTCATGACGAATCTTTCAGTTGTGTTGTGTCAAACTTAGTGTTAAGGTCAAGTGTCACCAGAAAGATAAAATAATCGACTTTGTTTATAAAAAGTTAAAGATAAAAATATTCAATATCCAAATAAAACATTCGCTTAAGTTTACCCTTAAATGATAAAACTCGTTTTTTATTCATACGTTTAAGTTAAGGTTTATTTTCCGAAAAGTAGAATTCCTAAGTGTTATTGTTCGATATCTCAAAAACGAACAAGTGTACATAGGGTTAACCTTGCCAAGAACAATTTATCTGTGTCGTCAAAGGTACGAGCCCGGCTCGCGACAACACGTAATGGCGCTACGGAGCAAACTCGCACTGTGCAACTACGTCACAGACCTATTTTAAGTCCATATAGCTAGACCGTTAAAGGTATGTAGAGCTCCAAAGTCACACTCCAGTCCAAAGCTGAGCAACGCCCTTGTCTTCGAAGTGAAAACTTTAATTAATTAAGAAAATGAACATTTTGATCCTAAAAGCCATTACAATGAAGCTGAGCATATCTCCAGGTGTTGTAAATAATGTGACAAAGCTTACAAGCTTCAATATTCACTTCGAAATCGGCTGTTATTTTCATGAGAACGACTGCCAAGAAAGTGAAATCACACACACACATCTCATTCGACTGCGTGCCTTTTAAATCTCCGAATGCAGCTTCAATGGACATTTCTCTTTATGATTTGCTTAAACGTTCATTGGAGAAGCTGTCGAAAGAAGGATGGTTTAAAATTGATGTCTACAGGTGAGATAATATAGATGTTGAAGATTTCATTCGGTGTTAACAAAGCTTAATGTCGATTTCTTTACTTATCACACTACAAATTCTCATGTACACAGTTGTGCGTATTGCAGTTTCAGGAAGTTATTAGGACGTTTCTATGTACAAAGTTACATACAACTGTTTTAAAAAGCTACCAGGACGTTTCCATGTACAAAATTACATATCTCTGATTTAGAAAGGTATCAAGACGTTTCCATGTACACAGTTACCTGTATCTGTTTCAGAAAGGTACCAGGACGTTTCCATGTACAAAATTACATACTGTTACGTCTCCGTTTGTTAATTAACTTTCCGTAAATTCGTTCCGACGAAACTTTAACGACACAAGTCCTTACTTAATAAAACTGGTTTATTCTTTCCGAATATAACTTTACGATACACTTATTTTCAACAATCGCTCTATAACAAACGCTATATCAACGTCAACAATACTTCAGACTGCAGTTCAATTACTCACTATCTACTCACACATTACATTACATCATTCTGTCACGTTGTCACCCTCTTTTATATACCCGACTACCCTATATCTAGTAAATACTAGAGCATTCGCCAAAGTACAGGATAGTTCTAGCAACGTGGCGTCACAGTAGTCATGTGACTCGCTGACGCAACAATACATCTGTTTTAGAAAGGTACCAGAACGTTTCCATTTACACAGTTACCAATATCTGTTTTAGAAAGGTACCAGGACGTTTCCATGTATAAAGTTACATACATCTGTTTGAGAAAGGTACCAGCACGTTTCCATGTACACGGTTACCTGTATCTGTTTTAGAAAGGTGCTAGGACGTTTCCATGCTCACAGATATATGTATCTGTTTTAGAAAGGTACCAGAACGTTTCCATGTACATAATTACAAATATCTGTTTTAGAAAGGTACCAGTACGTTTCCATGCACACAGTTACAATTATCTGTTTTTGAAAGGTACCAGGACGTTTCCATGTACATAGTTACAAATATCTGTTTTAGAAAGGTACCAGGACGTTTCCATGTGCATAGTTACAAATATCTGTTTTAGAAAGGTATCAGGACGTTTCCATGCACACAGTTGCAAATATCTGTTTTAGAAAGGTACCAGGACATTTCTATGTACGCAGTTACAAATATCTGTTTTAGAAAGGTACCAGGACGTTTCCATGTATAAAGTTACATACATGTGTTTTAGAAAGCTGCCATGACGTTTCCATGTACAAAGCTACATATCTCTGCTTTAGAAAGGTATTGTTGCGTCATCGAGATCACATGACTACAGTGACGCCACGTTTCTAGAACTATCCCGTATCTTGGCGAATGCTCTAGTATTTGCTAGATATAGGGTAGTTTGGTATATATAAGAGGGGACAACGTGACGCGAGATAGAAGGTAATGTGTGTATAGATAGTGAGTAATTGATCTGCAGTCAGAAGTATTATTGAGCACGTTCGTTGTTATAGCGTTTGTTTAGCGCGATTGTTGAAGTTGAGTGTATCGGTAAAGTTGTATTCGGAAAGAATAAACCAGTTTTATTAAGTAAAGAACTTGTGTCGCTAAAGTTTTGTCGGAACGAAGTTACGGAAAGTTAATTAACAAACGGAGACGTAACAGTATCAAGACGTTTCCATGTACACAGTTACCTATATCTGTTTTAGAAAGGTACCAGGACGTTTCCATGTACATAGTTACAAATATCTGTTTTAGAAAGTTACAAGAACGTTTCCATGTACATAGTTACCTATATTTGTTTTAGAAAGCTACCAGGACGTTACCCATGTATAAAGTTACATACATCTGTTTTATAAAGCTACCAGGACGTTTCTATGTACATAGTTACAAATATCTGTTTTAGAAAGGTACCAGGACGTTTCCATGCTCACAGATACATGTATCTGTTTTAGAAAGGTACCAGGACGTTTCCATGTATATAGTTACAAATATCTGTTTTAGAAAGGTACTAGGACGTTTCCATGCTCACAGATACATGTATCTGTTTTAGAAAGGCACCAGGACGTTTCCATGTACATAATTACAGATATCTGTTTTAGAAAGATACCAGAACGTTTCCATGTACATAGTTACCTATATCTGTTTTTGAAAGGTACCAGAACGTTTCCACATATAAAGTTACATAATCGGTTTTAGAAAGGTACCAGGACATTTCCATGTACATAGTTACATATATCTGTTTTAGAAAGGTACCAGGACGTTTCCATGCTCACAGATACATGTATCTGTTTTAGAAAGGTACCAGGACGTTTCCATGTACATAGTTACAAATATCTGTTTTAAAAAGATATCAGGACGTTTCCATGCACACAGCTACAAATATCTCTTTTAGAAAGGTACCAGGACGTTTCCATGTACACAGTTACCTATATCTGTTTTAGAAAGGTACTAGGACGTTTCCATGCTCATAGATATATGTATCTGTTTTAGAAAGGTACCAGGACGTATCCATGTACATAGATACTATCATGTTTTTCATATAATGCAATTCCCAACCCAGAGGTACGCTTGTACGTGGTGGTTTTGACGCAAGCGATGTATGGGAACGAGCAATTGTGTAAAAATGTTCGACTGAGCAGCGCTCTATGCGGGCGGGCTGACAGTCGGTAGTAGGGTTAGACTGAAGCAGGTAAACTTGCTCAGTATTCTTTCTGGCACGTTCAGACACACACGTGTTCATCCGGTTCCCTTGTTCCTCTACTAGTGCCGGCTTTCTACAACAACCGTCCGTCTGACATGCTTTTACTTTTCCCTGCAGGTTCTAGCTTGTTTCTACAGTAGACTGAGTCACAGAGTCGGACAACAAAGGTAGTGTATAAAGAAACTCGTCGTTCAGACCAGCGTGTCTTCAAACAAAAAACAACTTTCTCGAGAAGCACTTAGACCACGGCTGGTGATTTCATTCAGGACACTCAGTGGACATGTGCCGCGGGGTCATCTACAGGCTGGTCAGCTTGGTTTGGTTGGTGAAGACTGGTGAGTCTATACTGATTTAATTTTTGGGGTGTGTATTATTCAATCAAGGTTTCCAATGACTAAAATTCGTCAGGACACAGTTATTATGTGTGGCCAATTCATAAAGCTCGAGGAATACAAACTTCAACATTAATTCAAACTTATGTTGGATCATCAACAACTTCTATTAGTTTTAATAGTTTATGTGTTGGATCATTTACAACTTCTATTAGTTTTAATAGTATATATGTCGGATCATTTACAACTTGTATTAGTCTTGATAGTTTTGATTAGTTTATATGTTTGATCATCTACAACTTCTATTAGTTTTAATAGTTTATGTGTTGGATCATTTACAACTTCTATTAGTTTGATAGTTTTATGTTGGATCATCTACAACTTCTATTAGTTTTAATAGTTTATATGTTGGATCATTTACAACTTGTATTAGTTTTGATACTTATATGTTGGATCATCAACAACTTCTATTAGTTTTGATAGTTTATATGTTTGATCATCTACAACTTCTATGTTTTAATAGTTTATGTGTTGAATCATATACAACTTCTATTAGTTTTGATACTTATATGTTGGATCATTTACAACATGTATTGGTTTTGATAGTTTATATGTTTGATCATCTACAACTTCTATTGGTTTTGATAGTTTATATGTTTGATCATCTACAACTTCTATTGGTTTTGATAGTTTATATGTTTGATCATCTACAACTTCTATTGGTTTTGATAGTTTATATGTTTGATCATCTACAACTTCTATTGGTTTTGATAGTTTATATGTTTGATCATCTACAACTTCTATTGGTTTTGACAGTATAATGTTACATCATCTACAATACGAATATGTGTCTATAAATATGTGATATCATATCATAACTTAAAACGAAGTTATTGGCTGGTTTGCAACATTTACATTCACGTAAATGGTTTCTATGGTGTTCGGTATTAGAAATAACATCTTAGATAAAATAACAGTTTTATTTCATATCAGTTACTTGTCCTGCTAAGTTGTGAAAATTTTCTGTTAGATTGATACTTTAACCATAAACATTATTATACAAAGTAAACTATATAACTAAACAGATACAGAGAAAGACAGGAATCATAATTTGGACGTTATTTTTACAGCATTGTATTCTTACTTTTAATTATTTGAGATACGTTTCTTACACCAGTTATTTAAAATAGAGGATTCTTACATTATATTACTTAAAAAGTATCCTTACATTGATTATTTACAACAGAGTAATCTTATGTCACTTATTTACAACATAGTATTATTACATCAATCATTTACAACACATAATTTGTACAGTTCAGTTACAACAAACTGTTTTACAGTTTAGTTGTTTACAACAGATTCTTACAGCCAGTTATGTACTAACGTCGTGAACTAACGAGTTCTTACGGTTACGGGACACAAACCGCGGGCCATTGGATTTATAGCCCAACGCTCTAACCACTTGGTCACACCCAGCCGTATAAAATAAACTATCTAATAATGGTGTTATAATATGTTAAAATAGGCTATTAGTAATACGTGTATGATATTGTGTCATAACAAAGCGGATTGTAGTTTAAGCTTATATTTAGTCAGCAAAGGAAAGTGTGGCTTAAACCGTTATCTCATATCACCATTGGCGTCCGCAGGGGGTGGGGGCAAGAGTGGGCACTTTCCCCCCTGGAAAAAAATGAGAAACATAATTCTTTTTCATTTTCATTCAGCATATATATATGAATTTTTTATTACATTCACAATTTCACACTACTTTGCCCCCCCCCCCGAAAAAATTTGCCCCTCTGTGGAAGCCCATGCATATCACACATACATATTATTACTAAATATAATACACCGCCAACTAAAGCGCTTATCATTCTAAGACTTGTTCAAACATCATGCTTATTCTCTTTCGGTTATGGATCGAAGGGTCCGCGAATCGAGACGTATTGCGCCGAACAACCAGCTGTAGAAGCGATATAAAAGTGCCAAAAAATTTCGTTATTCGGTTGACAAAGCACTTTTGGCGGCTAGTACAGCTGAGTGCCTTACCTCTTGTCATTATTTCAATATTAAGGACAGCTATGCTTGAATATTACAACACTTCTGACAAGGCCGTTTAGCTCACGTGCTCATAAACCATTCATAACGAAAAATTTCAAGTCTCTTTGAAATAAACGGACAACTAACCAGATCCTTTACAGAGATTGGGTTTCCCTAAGTGGTGTCATTCTCAAACATTTTTCAACATTACAGCTACTTCTTTCCCCTTTTTGAAATGAGAGCGAGATATTTAGAAAACACCTCACGCATGATTTACGCGTTTGAACCACCTAGGAAAAGGAATTTGGAATTGCAATTCGATTCCTTATTCCTGTTAAAGATAGAGCCACTATAGCGTGTGCTTGCATACAAGATCTACTCCTGTTCGAATTCAGGTTGTGGGAAAACCGGAGCCTTACGACTTAACCATTACATTACTTGGCTGTAGAAAAATGACTGTAGTTCAAATCGAACTCTTTACGCCATACACATGTATAAACAAGCTTTATTTTCATGGGTCATTTCTTGAATTTGTTATTCGCAGCAGTGTTCCAAGCTGGTATGAAAACAAAGGAATTAAATTCTAAGAATGAGCGGTAATTTGGGTCCTTTGTACCTCTTGTTAAATAAGCTTGCTTGGTAGTTAACCCTTAAATAGGCTTGCTTGATAGTTAGCTCTGAAATTAATTTCCTTTGTAGTTAACCCTGAAACTAGTTTACTGGGTAGTTAGCCCTTAAAATAGCTTGCTTAATAGTTAACCCTTAAACTAGTTTGCTTGATAGTTAACCCTGAAATTAGTTTGCTTGAATGTTAACCCTTAAATTAGTTTACTTGGTAGTTATCCCTTAAATTAGTTTAATTGGTAGACACTTAAATTATTGATGGAACTTATATGGTAGAAGTAACATGTTCCACGTAGTGCTACAAGCTACCAGAGGTAACAAGTTCCACGTAGTGCTACAAGCTACCAGAGGTAACATGTTCCACGTGGTACTGCAGTGTACCAGAGGTAACACGTTCCACGTGGTGCTACAAACTACCAGAGGTAACATGTTCCACGTGGTACTGTAGGGTACCAGAGGTAACACGTTCCACGTGGTGCTACAAACTACCAGAGGTAAAATGTTCCACGTGGTATTACAAGAAAATTTGATTCCGAATGTGGCAGTCTGAGTTGTTAAAAATGCGTTACGAACAAGAACCCTTTATATCGCACTTGCTTAGTGCCTGAGAGGTCTTTCAGTTCGAATCCCACCAAGAAATTACCAAACAAAAATGATACTACCACAGAAACATGGACGTCTAACGTGTGGCCGTTCAACCACACGAGTCAGTAGAAAAAACTTTTGTGAAATTGTATGATTTATCTATAAACACGATGTGATCCCTTATGTATTGATCATCAAGATCAGCTTTCTTTATTACCCCAGATTTTGTTTTTATTTATTTCATTTGATGAAATACCAGAACGATTTTTTTGTTCGTTTGTTTTGAATTTCGCGCAAAGCTACACGAGATCTATCTGCGCTAGCCGTCCCTAATTTAGCAGTGTAAGACTAGAGGGAAGGCAGCTAGTCATCACCACCCACCGCCAACTCTTGGGCTACTCTTTTACCAACGAATAGTGGGATTGACCGTCACGCTATAGCGCCCCCACGGCTGAAAGGGCGAGCATGTTTGGTGAGACGGGGATTCGAACCCGCAACCCGCAGATTTCGAGTCGAGCGCCCTAACCACCTGGCCATGCCGGGCCCTACCAGAACGAACCTGACACAAAGAACCCTATCGAACTAAGCGGATAAAAGCTTTATTTCAATAAGCGTGTTCTGATAAAAATAAAATATACCCTCAAAATATGAAACAATTGTACACTCAAGAATCTTAACGCAGAATGATTCGCAAAAATTAAACAAAACCACTTGGTAAAGTTTGTTCCTATCTTATTTTTGCTCCTCAATGGCTCAGCTGTAAGTCTGAAGGTTTATTACGCTAGTAATCGGGTTTCGAGAGATTGCCCATTGTGAAGCATTGTGCTTAATAATAACAAAACCAAACTTTTTTTTACCGACAACTATTCTTCTGTATAGGATAGATTAGGCTTAAGATTATCATTATCATCATGTCTTTCATATTCAACATCAACTAAGTGTGTATAACAAAATGTTTTAAACAAAATAGACGACAGAAGAACGCCAGAAATAACTAAAAAATAAAGATTTGTCTGTTGAATTTCGCACAAAACTACTCCCTAGGCTAGAGGGAAGGCAGCTAGTCAACATCACCCCCCCCCGCAACTCTTGGGGTACTCTTTTACTAACGAATATTGGGTTTGGGCCTCACAATATAACGCCCCCACGATTGAAAGAGCGAGCATGTTCGGTGACAGGATTCGAACCCGCAGATTACGAATCGAGCTTCCTATTCACTAGGACAGGAAAACAAATCAAAATCAAAATACAACTAGCAACAAATTAGTAATGGATTTACAGAAGATAGCCATGTGTTAACCCTAAAATCTTATTGTGTGTAACTTAATACAGGTGTGCTATGTAACGAATAATTTCCACCCCACTGGCGCCAGAAACAGGTAGGACGAATTTCAGCATAAAACACGAGTAAAGTGTACATAAGTAAAAAAAAAAAAAAAAAATCTACAAGAAACAATCCCAAACATTTAGAATGTGGGGGAAAATCCTCAACCAGTTTAACAACGTAATGAACGTTTTTTTTTCTCTCAACATTCTTTTAACAATATCTGGCACTCGGACCTAGTTCACACATCACGTGATTACAGGAAGAATTAGGTTTACGCGTCTCGAGCTGGAGCACGTGACGCGTGAAGGTTTTCTGTATATGACAGGTTGACAATGGCCGTAGAAATCTTGCTCACACGCACTTGTTCGGTATCATCGGAGTATACTTCTGTAGATGCCGCCTTCAGTAAACCGTGCCTCATGCCGCCTGGTTCTTGTGTGAATGGGGGTTGTGGCGCATTTTACAAGTTGTTTGATTGAGGAGAGGTTAGGGCGTAGCTGACCTAAGACTATTGCTTTCATGTACATAAAGTTTATAGGGGTCATCGCCACGCATATTTTGGCCTTTTGAAGCGCTAGTGATGACTTGTGGAAATAAAAACATTAGAGCAACACTTCAGAGTAAACTCTGGTATAAGTTCGTCCTCTTTGGCTCACTTTGCTAAGCCTAAGGCTATTGTGATTACTAGCAGTTTTCAGATAGTTCCTGATATGTTGACCGGATAACAAGAATATATATATATATATATATATATTTACTTTATAGAACCCTCTGGTGGCAATAATCCGTTGTTTGTTTACTAATACGTTAGTATTACTCAGTTACTGAAACGCCTTGTGGATAACAAAATAAACATTTTTCATTTTATTATTCACGCACGTACTCAGGGGGATAGGGTTCGAGGGATTTTAGCCGAACACCCAATTTTTGTAATGTAAAAAAAAAATATATATATTTGCTTATATAGTTATAGCACAGTTGCTTATGGTATTTAACGTTTTCTACATTGTCTACATTCTTATGATGAAGTATTAGCTTTTTCTTTTTTTTACTTAAAATGGTCGCATTCCACAGAGCCCCGTAGCATTAGCATGCTGATTGTGCTTTGAACAATATGTGTTGGTTTTTGATCTCACAAATTAGAAACACCCATCTTTCAAACATTCTGCGTGTAGGTCTGTTATTATTCTTTCTCTCTCATTTTTACTTTCTTTCAGAACTTAGTGTTTAATCTTGTTTGTTATTAAACACAAAGCTGCACAATGACCATCTATGCTTTGTCCGCCACGGGTATCAAAACCCAATTTTAACGTTATAAGCTCTTAGAATTACCGATAATCCGTCGGGATGGCTAGTGCTTAAAAGTCCACATATAAATTAAAAACGAAAAAAAAAAGATAGCACATAAAAATATTTTTGGAAATACTGACACTGGAGCATCTAAACATAACAACCAATGAGTAAGAGAAACAATATAATTATATTGTGTGGGTAAAGAAAGAATGAAAGAAAAGGTTTAATTTGATTATTGTTACGCACAAAACTACACAGTGGAATATTTGTGCTCTGCCCACCACAAAAATCGAAACCCGAATTTTGGGGGGGGGGGGCAAAAAAAAAGGCGAATGACAATTACTTTAGACTTGCACGTGTATTCTCAATACAACAGTGAAACTGTAGCTAAAGCTATTACCCTGTATTTGAAGTGAGCAGTCAATTAAAAATGATGTTGAGGGATTGGGGTGTGGGGGTAGTGTAACTGGGCGCCCGACTAACACTTCACACGTTGGATCTTCCGGAAGGAGTGCAACGCTTGCATTCTTTTGCCCTCAGAAACCACGTGATATTTCCGAGTGTGGGTGGTCGCGAACAAGCTGGCTGCATGGTTGCATTGTTTCTCAGCGGCCTTAGGGTTACGGTACGCATGCGCTTTGTTATACCTTGAAATTATTTGAAGTTGTTGGCAATCCCTATCTTAGCATGTAAGTACAGAACCCGTAGGAAAGCCAGTCGCATGCCTCTACAAATTACTCTATCTTGTTGTCCCCCTGATGTTCAGAGGACAAATTAGAGCCTTGCGTAGACGAAGGAATTCTGTCTGTAGGCTCAGGCCTGAGGTGAACTATAGAATATTTACAGGTCGACATAAACTCAGGTGTTACTGTTAGGTCTTCAGATCGAAATGTTTCAGGATTATTTTTACTCCATAAACAAAAATAATAAAGTGTATTTTATTTCAAAATAACTCGCTTACTCGAAGGATTTAATGTTAGGAAACATTAGGATTTATATACAACATTATGCTGGCTTTACAAATCTTTCTTAAGTTGCAGGCTTAATCGTAATGTATTGATGCGATGAAAAGTGTCCTCCAGCAGCTCAGCTGTAATCCTCATTACTTATAATGCTAAAAACCGGATTTCGATACCAGTGATGGGTACAGCATTCTGTAGCTTTGTGCTTAATAACAAACAAACAAAGTTATGAAAGCTTTTCATTGTCATGACCCCATGGACATACATATCCCCCCCCCCCCTATAGACTCTAGAGTAATGCCATTGGCGCATATATATGAGACACACTATATTACCTTTGTTTTAACCATAAGAAGTATGATACTAACCACACGTGAGTTTGGAATTTGCCCCAGTATGAAGAAGATAAACTTCTATAAAAATCAATGGGTCGGTATGTACTTAAAACTGAATCAGGGTAAAGTGGAAATAGAAAGTTTGACTTTAAGATATTTGTACTTTGTTTTCGAGATAGGTAATGTCATTCAGTGGGTGAGCGGTAAGTTTACGGACTTACAATGCTAAAATACGGGGTTCGATTCCCCTCGGTAGACGCAGCAGATAGCCCAATGTGGCTTTGAACTAAAACAAACAAAGAAACAGATATGTAGTTGAATATCAAAATACGTTTGCGTCTTTTTTATTATTATTGTGTATCTAGAATAATCCTGACACTGACGTGACTGTCAAAGAGTTAAACAACTCCAGAATCAGCAAACCACACAATCATTCGCTGTGAATTAAATTTAATTCAAAAGTTAATGGTATCGTAAGCTATATTTTTAATGTTATAACTTAGAAGCAGCTAAAGGGAGTTGCGGGTCGTACATTATGACGTTAAGATAGGCCTAAAAAACCTCTAAAATAAAGATTTAATGTCAAGTGTTCTGGTACATTCAAAACTAGATTATAAATATGAGGTATAGTTGTTTCAAGAGTAGAATGAGTTGAGAGATAGTCAAAGAGATAACTTGTAGAGTTATTTCAAGATAGAGAGTTGAATCAGTCAGTGTGTTTTCATGAAGTATTTGGATATATGTTAACCATTGCACCTGTTAAGTTACTGTGGACAAGTAAGTTGATTTTACATTAATCGTAGTATTGTTACTGCTAGAGAGTATTGAACTTGATTTGTAACTTAGGCCTACAAGTTACGACAGCGTACAAGTGTTCAAGCTTGTAGAATCGTTAAAAGAGGAAATAAAGTAATTTGTTCTCGTCACGTGGACTGAACGTTGAATTATTTTCATTATTTAATTTAAAGAACCCACCAAACAAAGGAACATTACAACAATAGAAAGCTCAATTCTTACATAAATAATTTTATATTTTTGAAGAAAAACTTTCTCTAAAACTATTTTTCAGAATTCCTTGAAACCTACATTTTATTATAAAGTCTGTAGTCTAATCTTGTTATAACGAGATTGAGAGAAGCTGAGTCTTAGCCTCATTTTCTTATAAAGTAAGTAGTGTAAACTTATCATACCCAAATTTAAAGAAGTTTTACTCTTGTTTCCACAGTTATGATAATATCTCTTTCTTATCCTGCATGATTTTAAAACTATGTTTTTATAATGTCTCGCCAGTGGACAAAAAACAAACTTAAAACGTTCATTACAAACAAATCGAGGACTAGAGAGTCAATAACGACATGAACAATGTAAATCGTTGTAAATGTGTTTTCTAACCCATTGGTAGAAAAGTTAAATACATTATGTTACCTCGTAGATCCACACAAACACGTGTGCTTGTGACATCAGTCTCGCCACATGGTTTTCAATTTCACCTACTTCAAGTAATAGTAGAATAGGATATACAAAGTTTTGAGTCAAAATCTTCAAGTAAGTGGAACTTTTTTAAAACATTCTCTCCTATTGAACATGTTAGCTAAACTGAAATGTAAATCTCGGGCAGTTTGAAACAAAACATTTACAGTCATCCACACATTCTTGCGCACGTGATTTGTCCACTTTTGCCTTTGTTGTTTTATTTAGACAAACCATTAACGTTGATTCACTTACTTTAGTGTTTCGTAGGTCAGTAAGTGTAAGTGAGTTATTTCAATTTTATTTTATTTTTGGTTTATTTTTCGGTTTACTTTTTTCATATGACGATTTCTTTTACTCATAAACTTGCAGAAGTTTCGTTGGAAATCCCGACAAGTTTTTTGTTGTTGTTCTTTAGTATTTCTAACTGGAACTAAGTAATATCCATAAAACAAGAGAACAGCTGTCAGCATAAAACATACTAATGACGTAATTAACAACAGATACATTTTAATCATGTTTATGTTCTTAAGGACAAACAAATTCTTTGTTTTTACTTTATTTTTATTTTTAGTGGTATACTTTACCGTGAATACCACTGTCTATACTTAGCATACATTACGTCATAGTTCAGTGAACAGTTAGCTATTCAAATACACTTATCGTCTTATCGTTTTTAAGAACCAGTCGAAACGGAAGTGTTCAAAAGAGAATGAAACGAGATCGTTCACCTTTTTTTTAATCATTATTTTTAGTCTTCTCAAACAAAGTTTCCATTCTCACTCATGACGGGTTTTGTTTCTAGACTCCATCACACTAGCAGTAGTTCTACCCTCCAATTCAACTTAAGGCTTTTCAACCGCATGGAAGAGCTAACTAAGTGTTTTAGTGTCCTTTTTCCCCCGTCACCCCCCGAGGCTTCTCGTAATCAGTTTCCATGATTACAAGCATAGTTCCCTGGTCTTGTACACCACAGCAGTAAGTGAGTTGCCTCCAGAAGCCATCCAACTAAACAGATTCGTTCTGAGATATGTGTTAACGGAGTGGAAGTTGACCAAAGGTGATACCTTTCCTGGGACAGTATCCTAAAATCTGAGAAGTTTCATCGTATTGAACTTATAGATAGAAGATCAGGTGTATAATATGAATTGAATTCACAGGACAGGTGAAACTTTCTGCTTGTTTGTAGTTAAGCAAAAGCTACACAATGAGCCATCTGTGCTGTGGTCCACTACGGGTATCGAACCTCGGTTTTTAGAGGTATAAGCCTTCAAACGTAATGCAGAGCCACTGGGGAGCACAGGTAAGGCTAATGCAGTTTCTTTGGGAATCCGAACTTCCGGAAGCGACACCTGTAGGCCTTTCGAGCTGAGTATCTGTGTTTGTTGAGAGCAATACACTTCGTACCGTTAAAATAAAAAACACGTTAATAGCTCTTTGGTGGCTTCGGAAAACAACTGACATAAACGTGACGACAGTCTTCCTGAGTGTCGTTCGCTGTTTTACGAGGTACTGTCGCTTGTTTAATAACAGGATGACCTTAAGGATTAACTAGCCTTGTGCGTCACGTGCAAATTGGAGTAGAACAGGAAAACTTGATACAGTATCGAGGATATCTTGGACTCTGGACTCTATATTTTGCATGCTGTGAACTGTTGAATAAAATTTTTTTAATGGATTTCCTAATTTGTGTACCCCATAATGAAGTTCAATTTCATCAACTAAATGGAAACCTGATCAAACTATCTTTATTCCGCACCACCAGGAGGCACTCATATTAATCTATTTGTTCCTGTTACTCACACGTTATTGCAGCGATGGGTTTGTAGTTTAGTATAATGCAAATGTGATTGTTATGGAAATAATTAGTTCAGTTTGAATATTCTAATTTAACGTGCTTTAGCTTGTCAAAATTTCGAGTTTTTGATTAGTTTGATATTATTAGATTTTAATATTATCGTGTATCTGAAACATTCTTTTCTGATCTACATACATTCCAGTGTCTTTGGGCTGTAACAACACGTATCGTGACATATGCAGATATTTCAGACTTGTGAATTGGCAGAAAATATCTGGACAGTTTCTGAAACACAACATTTGCTGTAGGGATATCATGTGGCGGTGCTTAATCGATCACGTGACCCTTCGACAGACTCACCCTCACGGGGGTTTTTGTTATTGCAGATCATCGATCTCTTACGTGGAGTAAACTAAGGAGGCAGAGGAAGGGGGGAGGAGGAGGAAGAATGTGACACAGGCTTTGCAGCTGTTGCGTTTCGCCACCTGGAGTTGCTGCACGCGACAGATGTGCCCTTCAACACGCGCCACGCGTACGCTTGTGCACGTGCTTTTTAGACGTTTTTAAGAAGATCACAGTCCAACTTAAAGAATAGGAAAGAACTCTGAACAAAGGTGTGCTAGATACAACGGTAACAAAGCGTTTGATATCAAGAAAAGTGAGGGGAACGTACCCCTTCCATAAAGGATGGGAACAAAAAGCAATGGATTAAGTTTTTTGTTTTTTTTGCCTCTAAACTCTAAAGTAATCAGATTCTGCTTTCAAAAAGTGTGGCGATAAAAAAAAGTTTTTGAATCATAGATTTCAGAATGTATTTGTCGGTTACTCGAATGGAAGCGATTCGTTTATTTCAAACAGACATAAATTAGTTTATATTTGTAATGCCTTTATAATTGCGTGTTTTCAGAAAGGCACGGCTGATACAAGTAACAAGATATAAATCAAAACTTTATTGAGCAGATCCTTCCGCACTTGATGTACGATCGTTTCTTATCATAATATGGTCAAGAAAATTTGTTCAAACACACGTTAAATGAAGCAAGGAGGATGGACTGCCGGATGTCACTTAACAGTCTGCACGAGATGAAACACACCTACAAGTGTGAAATTAGCCACGCCTAACACTTTCCACTTCCACACTTGAGAAGCCATTTTGAAGTTCAACCCTAAACCAGGCCTAAGTTAAAGACGAGATTATTTTTTTCTACCTAAACAATAGTGAATAAATTGGGGGGCTTTATTTTGTACAGTTTATCCTAATCCCGTTGCTTTACTTTCTCCAGTTTCTATTCGTTTTAATTTGTCTGTTTTCACCTAATGCTAGTTTCTCGTGACTCTTTATGCCCCACAGTGGCACAGCGGACTTACAACGTTAAAAATCTGGTTTCGATACCCGTGATTGGCAGATCACAGATAGCCCTTTGGTAGCTTTGTGTTTAATAACAAACAAACAGACTTTTTTTCTGCTTCTTGCGTTTTCATGAATGAAACAAGATTTAAAAAAAGAAGGGTTAATTTTTTCTGTGTGGCTATGTGTTTTTCATTTCGTCCCTCTGGTGGCTCAGAGATAAGTCTGAGGGCTGATAATGTTAAAAATTAGGTTTCCATACCAGGGGTTAGGGTTAGCAGAGTACAGATAGCTCATCGTGTAGCTTTGTGCTTAACAAGAAACGAAACAAAAACAAATATATTCCATTTCGGTTTGATAAATGTTTTAATTGTTGAATGTTTAAATATTCTAAAGAACCCACGAGTGAAAATAAAGAATAGTATACAAAAATATGCCAACAACTGTACTATATCTGCCATAACTAGTGCCGGCGAGACCTATTTTCCAATACCAGAGCTCATCAGGCTGGGATACGACAGACAAACAGTAGTAGTATTGTTAACGATTGAATAAATTAATGTATTTGGAGTTGAAGTAAATGTTAAAATATCCTATCCTAAAATCACCTAATAAAGGAAATAATATTTTGGTTGTTTTTGTAATACTACACCCGAGTTGAGGCACAAGTTACATGTTTATAATCATAATTATTGAGCGCACATGCACGCTATGTTTTTTGATGATAAAAGATATAGCTGTTTGGCCTCTAGAATTACTCTGCTGGTCATATTGAGGTTTCAGCGTTGTGGTTTGTTTGTTTTGTTTTGAATTTCGCTCAAAGCTACACGAGGGCTATCTGTGCTAGCCGTCCCTAATTTAGCACTGTAAGACAAGAGAGAAGGCAGATAGTCATCACTACCCACAGCAAACTTTTGGGCTACTCTTTTACCAACGAATTGACCGTCACATTATAACGCCCCCACGGCTAAAAGGGCGAGCATATTTGGTGGGACGGGGATTCTAACCCCTGATCTTCAGATAACGAGTCGAAAGCCCTAACCACCTGGCCATGCCGGGCATTCAGCGTTATATAAATTTGTCTTAATATGTCGAGATCACGTGTGCGCGCATAATAACGGTATCACCGGCTTTTGAGCTGGTTATAGTGTTACCCAGTTAACGTTACGAGTATGACACGAGCACTGTGTCGCGTGCATAGAGCTTATAGCTAGTATGATCTTATTTGATATAATTCACACCATAACAGTTGTCATTCATGCAAATAGTGATATAAATACCGCCTCGACCATTGCTATGTCTGTCGTATCACAGCCGGGCTAATGTGTCCTGGTATTGTACGAGAAGCCTCTTCGGCACTTAATATGGCAAATATACTGTGGTTGAACATATTGTTAGATATTCATCTTTGCTTTCACTCGTGAGTTTTTAGAATTATTATTGTGATGGTGAGGTTTCTATCTGGGGTTGTGTATTTATTGCGTCATGTAAACAGGTTGCTGTAAAAAGTAGTTCTTTAACATATGACTCCCTCTGCAGATCAGCTAAAAATCAACACAGTAAATAAAGTAGTTAACATACTGGTCTAGCCAGAAGCATGCAATGTTATAAAATTAATAATTAGGTACCTGTCGCTGTTATCAATATTTTCTGTTGTTATCCCGTTCCGTAGTTTACTTAGAAAATCAAATTAATTTTATACATTCTAGTTAAATGACTCCAAACAACCTATACTTACAGCTAAAACAGTCGGAGAAGGTAAAAAAACCCATTAGTGTTAGGTCTATTATATATATAGTTTATAGTTGATAGTAAAAACATTAACTGAAATATTATTTGAAGTATCACTGCTTATACTATATTGAATAGTTATTAAT
>NW_013669249.1:53213-68436 GCF_000517525.1 Limulus polyphemus
TAATATCTTGCAGTGATAAAGTGTCAATATTACTAATACTATAAATGTACAGTAAGGTTGTATATTTCATAATTTAATATCATGGAGTAAATATACTAAGGAGAAGGTTGGATGATCTATGATAGAAATCAAGGGTGGTTTACTATCTTATTTCTATTTTTATGGGGTTTTTTACTATCATACCCACAACCGGCTATAGACAGTGAGTGATAGTGGGATTTGTGACGTTGTGGGTTCTAGCACCCAGATCCTAATCCCCCTTTTTTCGGTTACGTGCTGACTAGCTCTGCATCTGTTGTTTTGATTATGTCTGATAGATGGAATATCCCCAATGCTTTTGGGAGCTATAACCGCAGACATTTTCACTTTAATATGATAACTTTTGTACAAACGGTATAATTTGACATTGTTATATTAGAACTTTGTTGGCGCGTTCACTTACTTGTTGGTGCGTACATCCACAAATACAATGAACAAATTGTAGGTTATGTTATAATTTCATCAAGGCTATACATTGCTGAGTGATCGCCTGTACGCTTTTGATGTAATACAGTTTATTTGAAAATTTATATATATATATTAACACTACATTCTTTATCTATTTGTTTGTTTGTTTGTAGTTAAGCACAAAGCTACACAATGGGCTATCTGTGCTCTGCCCACCACGAGTATCGAAACCCGGTTTTTAGCGTTGTAAGTCCGCAGACATACCGCTGTGCCACTGGGGGGCTTCTTTATCTAGTCCCTTAGAAATGTTCAAGAATTAGAAAAGTGTATCATAATAGTATTCCAACCACACCATATCTTTCATATCCATCACCGACGACACGTTTCGTTCAATCCAGAGCTCATTAGGCCGGCTAGGACATAGCTAACACAGAAGTGTAAAGGCACACTATTTATATAGGCCATTTATTAGAAAAACAACTGTTATAAGGTAATCGTCTTTTAGAAACCGGCGATGAATGATTATAATTAATTACACTTGTCATAAGACATTAGTGTTAGGCCTATTATATATATATATATGTATCAGGTCTTGTAAGATGTAAATAATAACAATTTTGTAGTTGATGTAGACTGTACCACGTGATTTATCTTTGACTTCTTCTTTAGATATAGTTATGAAAACTTTTATATGCATATCACATGACCTGAAACATATGTACGGCTTGCGAAAATAGTTGGATGTTGACGTTAGGTGTAAATGAAAATGAGTCAAGACTTTAAGCGAAAAACGGGAAAATAACAATTTAGGCTACATAAGTAACACGGTCCACAGCGTTTGAATATTATTAAACACTCCTGTTTGGCTGAAAGTCAAGATAAAAAGCTATGTATAACTCGAGCTTCTCGCGGTTGAGATCAACGTATCTTAAGAATCTGTTTGACCACTGGTTCAGAACTTTCACACGAAATCCACGTGAGAAACTAAACGACTGAGAAGCCGCCTTGTCCTTTGAAGAATTTTCCGATTTTTCAGATAAAGACAAACGAAACCCTCGCCCACTCCCTTATTTGTGAAGGACAGGGTAAACTATATACCGGTGGGAAATGGACTTTGGTGGTGTTACCAAGACAACGACAACAGACGAGGTCAGAGGCAGGGTGAGTTGGACCAACCAGGAGGCACCAAGTTCTTGAGAAACGCTTTCCACATCCGCGGAATGTCTCGTTTTGCGTTGCTGGGTCAGCTCTTCTGTCGATTTTCGTCCAGGATGAATGGAAACAGGAAGTTACTAGCACAAATAGGTGCTGAGCGTGTCAGCTGTGGTTTGTTAAGTTAAAGAAGAAGAAAAGGGAGTAATGAAAACTTTTAACTCTTATAGACAGGTGCGGAGTGTTCCACTTCCGGTAATCAAGTTCGGGTAACTGTTTGCGCGTCACTTGCTTTTCTTTTATTTTATTTTCTTAGCAGGAACGACTTCCGTTTAGTGTTTGTTAGACAAGAATTGGACTTCCGGTTGCTAATCCTTAATTAGGGTAAGTTATGAGAATCGCCTTTATTTAGCAAGCAGCAAGCCAAGTATTCAAATGAACGTATATTTCTCATGATCCTGACTTGCATAAACTGGACATTATCGTCAAGTATCGGTTATTATCTAGTGATTAGCATTCTCGTCAGTAACCCTGTAATCTTAAACTAAACCTTAAGTAAAATATACACGGTAACAGAGACTTCGCAAGGCTAGAGTAGAACGGCTATAATGTAACATGTAATAAGTTTATGAAATAAACAATTACAGAATAATAAACTGGCCTGTTTGTTTCTATTCCAAAATTACCAGCATCTTCTTTGATGTAATTTTATGCAAGCTGACAAATAACGTCTATCCCTACCTTTCAAAAACACTAACACTTTTGTTATCAGGTTTGTTGTTTTATAAGTAACCAAAATGAACACAATATGGAACAAACTTCATAGAAAACAAAAGCTTTGTGATGTAGGAGAGAACTTAGTTTTTGGTTCAATGGAACATTTAAAACGTTTTGAAGAAGCAGAGAAAGAAGGGTGTTACAAGCCAACAGCGTTATGCATGAATGCTAAGACACAAACAAGAGAAAGGCAAAACTTCCCCTACTTTCAAAATAATTTGTCAGTAAATGTTCATTATCATCGCTAGCTTTTCGCACATGTTTTTCTAGTAAAAAAAACAAAAAAAAAACAGTATGTAAAAACTTCAAATTCGCTAAGTTCGCATCTGCTCTGTCTTTTTTCTCAAGAAACAAGCGTCTACATAAGGTATAGTCCCCTTGTGGGGCAGCGATAAGTTTACGAACTTGCAATGCTAAAATTTTGGGTTCGCTTCCCCGCGGTGGACACAGCAGATAGCCCAATGTGGCTTTGTTCTAATACAAACATAAGAAATAGGACCGTATTCGTTTCTGTGTCTGTCTACACCCACAGACCAATATTTTGTTGAACCAAAATGACTTGGCTCTAGGAGAGCTATCAGTTCAGATCAGAAATCGTAGACATAACGTAGCATAAACACAAAATCTAAAAGCGTGTTTTATTCAAATGAAATGTACAATATATTGTTGAGTAAGGGCCTTTGTATCGAGAGAAAAATGAACTGGAGCAGTTGTAAAATTATAAAACGTTGAATTAACATGTGAACTCCAAAGGAAGACGAAAGCAAAATGTTTTTGTTTTTAGAGCAAAGTCACATTGTGATATCTGCTATATCTACCGCAGGAAATCGAACCTCGGATTTTAGCGTTGTAAGTCCATAGACTTATCGCTTCCCACAGGGGGTAGCTAAATATGGTCTGTGGGTGTGAGTTTAACATATATATATTTATATATATTCATATATATACTAAGATGTTGTAAGTCGAAATTTCTGATTGTTTTGGCGTCTTAATTGTTTTTTATCATGCATTAAAATAAATCAGTTCAGGGTCAAGTGTAGATGGAGCTTCATTAGTTGTCATGGGCGACGCGTTTTATTTCGGTTATCATTTCGCTCTGTCTACTTGTCTGCAGCAATTTTCTATCATTATATTTTGTCAACTGTCTTTCTTGAGGGAAAGATTGCAATCTCAATATGACGCAAGCTTCTGTACAACACAACATTATAAAATGGTGCTTCAGAATTAGATATTAGAACACAGTATTGACATACGTGACGTCATCATGTCATTAGGAAAACGTATGAGTTTACGTCATATCCTTGATTTTTTTCTTACATTACTTTCTACAAAAACAATTTGGTTTGTTGTGAATTTCCCGCAAAATTACACGAGGGCTATCTGCGCTAGCCGTCCCTAATTTAGTAGTGAAAGATTAGAGGGAATGCAGCTAGTCATCACCACCCACCGCCAACTCTTGGGCTACTGTTTTACCAATGAATAGTGTGATTGGCCGTCACATTATAACGCCTTCACGACTGAAAGGGTGATCATGTTTGGTGGGACGGGGATTCGAACCCGCGACCCTCAGATTGCGAGTCAAGCACCTGGCCAGTATACTAATCAAACAAACAATGTTATGAGCTATACTTTCATATTTTTTACTCGGGAAAACACATTGAAAACCTGATGTGGCAGTTTGATATTATTCGAGTTATCTCATTAAAATTTCAGAAGAAAACGTGGCAGAAAGGAAAAAGATGATAAATGGCAAAATCGATAAAAAACAAAAATAAAAATAATGTAGGAATATTTGATGAAAGGATGATGAAGAACGACGTTCAGTAGTCTGGAGCTCAGTTGGAGAATACAATACAATACATAGGTCTATATGTTGATCAGTTTTTAAAAACATAAAATCCGTGTTTACTGATTAGAGTAGAGAGAAATACCATAATAACTCGATATTTGTATTGTAGAAAGCTTGAAAATACAGTCTGGGCCAAAATGTTTGCATATTTTGTAACAAATAAGATTATTATTATTAAGATGGAATACAAATACACTTAGCACTGTCAAACTGTTATATTAAACATCTACATATGTAATTTGTATAATGAGACAGGTTCTATGGATATCATGAACGATTTGTTAGAACAACAGTCAATTTTATCAGACACCTGTAGAAAGATGTCTAATTCAGCATTTCACCTATCATAACAAAACCATACCAAAACATATATAATGACAAAACATAACATAAAATTATTATAAATAGTGTCTGTAACCTTATATCAGTTTATATTAATCATTAAGTACTTGGTTGGTCCTCCTCGTACTTTAATAACCTCCGCAAGACGACGTGGCATGCTGTCGATGAGGTTATTGATGTAATCCACCGTGATTTCATCCCAATTTTTCACTAAAAAACGCTACAGTAACTGGTTTAGAGCCTTGGTTATCAATTTTCCGGCTTAGTTCTGCCTAATAATTCTCAATGGAATTACAATCTGGAGACTTTGCTGGCCATGGCAATCTTGTAATGCCCTCCTGGTCCAGATAATCCTGTACATTGTTGGCAGTGGTATTGCCATCCTGAAACACAGAGTTATTGCCAAACCTTGTTCTAGTATATGGCAGAAATATTGTCTCCGTGTGATGCCTGTAGGAGGCGCCATTGGCGTTTCCATGGAGGATATGAAAAGCAGTTTATCCAACATGATGAATAGCTGCCCAAATATGTACTGTACCACCTCCTGTATGTACAGCAAGTACAGAGAAATTGTCTGAACAAAGTTTTGATCTGTTTCTAAAAAGATTTCACCGAAAGTATACCCTTTTATATAAAACAGGTGTGTATGTGTCTTTTGTCGAACAAATACTCAAAACAACCTATACAGACCAGAATAATAACTCGTATATCTTTGTCCAATCATACGCCATCTTCTCTGTTTCTACTCGGACATTTAATCAATACATCAATAATTTGAAAGAGCCTGCGCATTTAGGTAATGGTCAGTGTAGACTAACTGAAATTATCTGTATGTATATACTGGCCAGTGTGCATAGAGGTCAAGCGATTGTCCACCTTCTGTATCTCGGACTATGGTTATCCAAACTATCGTACATTTCCAGTGGATGTGCTCTACTGGACTCTTACTTCACATACCAAATTTCAAGGCAATCCATTAAGAAATAAGATAAGAAATCCATTAAGAGATATAACATCTCCAATTTAATTGAATTTCTTCCTTTTTTTTTCTTCGCACCAAAGTACAGAAACTTTATTTCATAGAAAACATACTTAACTTTACGGATTATTTTTTTTTCAAATTCGGTCCACTGATAGATCTTTTTAACCTACAATTAAGAGTCTCATTTGGTGTAAATATAAGCCACGTATGCAAAGTTAATCAACAAAAACCGCTCAAATTTAACGAAAATATTTGCGCACGCTTACGCAAAAAGTCACGTGAGCTATCGGTCTAACATTTTTACTACAGCTTTTCTTGTACCCACCATCCTGCCCCAACTTGAACACGAAACAAAAAACGCGGCTTTGCTAACTAATGAATGAATATTTTCTGTAAATTTTTTATCAATGCTATAAGTGTAGCTATCAGTTTGGTCGCCATTTTTTATTTCATTCCTTTAAGTCGTACACTCAATCCATTTTTGACCGCACCTTTTTTTCACATCTGAGGTGTTTTTTATTAGCTTGTAGTAACTGGATATTTATCACTATAGAAAGATTGAAAATATTTCTAAGATAATGATAAGCTTAGAAGAACTGAATATATTTGTATGTACTAGGCAGCAATAATAACTTATTATTCTTGTCGTGTAAGGGTAGTATATGAATCCTTATAGAACTTTTTATTCTTGTCGTGTAAGGGTAGTATATGAATCCTTATAGAACTTTTTATTCTTGTCGTGTAAGGGTAGTATATGAATCTTTATATAACTTATTATTCTGGTCGTGTAAGGGTAGTATATGAATCTTTATAGAACTTATTATTCTGGTCGTGTAAGGGTAGTATATGAATCTTTATAGAACTTATTATTCTTGTCGTGTAAGAGTAGTAGAAGAATCTTTATAGAACCTATTATTCTTGTCGTGTGAGGGCAGAACAATAATGCTTATAGAAAATTTCCACATTCGTTCAATACGATATAACTCCGACAGTATTTGATATGTGAAAAGTAAATAATTTTCTGTATTAGTCTAAAGTATGGTTTCTGAAAATTAAAAACTATTCAGTGAGATTTTAATATTTTATATTCTTTATTGTTACTTTGGATCAAGGGTGCCAGTCAAAAGTATTTGTAAATTGATATGAATACAATTTTGTTTAATTGCTGAATTTCGTCCAAATCTACTCGAGGACTACCTGCGTTAGCCATACCTAATTTGAGAGAGATAGACTAGAATGAAGGCAGCTAGTCAACACCACCAACCGACGAGTGTTGGGCTACTCTTTATCATTGGTTTGTTTTGAAGTTCCGCAAAGCTACACGAGGGCTATCTGCGCTAGCCGTCCCTAATTTAGCAATGAAAGACAAAAGGGAAGGCAGCTAGTCATCACCACCCACCGCCGACTCTTTTACCAACGAATAGTGGGATTGACCGCACGTTATAACGCCCCAAAGGCTGGAAGGGCGAACATGTTTGGTGGGACAAGGATTCGAACCCACGACCCTCAGATTGCGAGTCAAGCGCCCTAACCACCTGGGCATTCTAGGCCTTAGAAAGATACATTCATCATGCAGTGTTAGCCAAACAGTAGTATAAGATAGTCGAAAATAGTTTTATTTCTCATGAAATATTTTGAGACTCATGTCTTATGGAACTCGCACACATGCTTTCGTTACGAGCCTCTCTCTGCTAAATCTATGTATTCTTACTTTACATTTCATTGCTATATCAACTTATATACATTTATATTGTAACTGAATGGTTTGTTCTGAAAAAAGCGCCACCTACATTTTACGAAAACTATTTCACAAGAAGAAATTTATAAAAACTATGAGAAATAAAATGATTTATATTTTTTTGTATCTTAAAATTATAAATTCTATTTGTATCAAATTAGTATACTTTTGATTATCTTAACCGTCTTTTACGAAGATACTTTATGACTGAGTATTTGTTGGTTTTGTATTATCAATACATAAAAGCCATCATTTTTTATTTGTTATTGGGGTATCTTTATCAGAAATCACCATTTTTGGCTAATTGAATCAGAACACGATCATGAATAATGAATATACATTAATAACAAGACTAAATAATCCTTTCCTTTTGAATGCTATCAGATAATGTTTTTTTATTGAGGAAAAGAAATGTTTTCTCCTAAATATCTTAAATTCTTATTCTTACATTACACTTTGCAAAAGTGCATTTAAACTTAGCATTTTTATGTACTACCCTCTCGATGACATAGACATTCTAAAATAAATATTTACGTACTTACAAAGCTACAATTCGGGGTTCGATTCCTCGCGGTGGACACAGTAGATAGCCCAATGTGGTTTTGCTCTAAAACAAATTAACTCGGTTTCTCTCAATGTAAGTCCGCAGACATGCCGCTGTGCCACCCTGGGGCGATAAAAAAATACCAAAACCTGAAATTTTCCTTGTTTCTCTTGCTGATATCTGTATTTTAGGAGCTCTTTGGGGACTTTAGGCCTAATATACACACGTATTTGTATCTGTTTTGGCAGCTCCAAACTTGGCGTTTAAATTAACATATAGTTGGATGGTTTAAAAGAGTTTGTTGAATACTGATCTTATTTTGAATGCCAAGAAATTTGTCATCGTGCGAATTCCCCATTGTTAGATTCTCGTGACTGCTATACAGTATAAAGAAACTAGCCAAGTCTTCAATTAACATTACAAATGTGCATCCCAGTGGAACGGTCAGAACTTGACCCTACCACGTGATTTGGTTCAAATCACTAGAATCCAGCTTAATTTAACAGAAAGAAAACTCTCGTGCCCAGCGAACTGAAACTAAGAAAAGGCGAAGCTGTAAAAAAATAATTTCTTCAACAGAGATAATGCACGTTGCTATCCACTTGTAGTAATCGCTGGAGAAGGAGGATGACATGTTGGATGAGCTCGCAATATAAGTATCTATACATAATATTTGTAATTAAAGAATGTAAACAGGTAGTCAACTATATCAACAGACAGACAGACGCGTCTAGCCAGTACAAATCAGTTTCTTTGTTTTTGGCCCCCCAGTTGCACAGCGGTATGTCTGCGGACTTACAACGCTAGAATCCGGGTTTGGATACCCGTGGTGGGCAGAGCACAGATAGCCCATTGTGTAGCTTTATGCTTAATTACAAACAAAGAAACAATCTTCGTTTTCGAATTTCGCGCAAAACTACTTGAGGGCTATCTGCGCTAGTCGTCCCTAATTTCGAAGTGACAGGCTAGAGAGAAGAAGGAAGGTAGTCAACTCTTGGGCTACATTTCATCAACGAATAGTAGGATTGACCGTAACATTATAACACCCCCTCCCCCCCATGGCTGAAGGGGCTAGTATGTTCGGGGACGAGATTTGAACCCGCGACCCTCGAATTGGGAGTCGAGTGTTCTAACCAGGCCCTGATAAATCAGTAAAGTACTTTGAAATGTTATTCCTCCAACTTGCTAGGCAACCTTAAAATGACAGCTAAGTTGGTAAATACATATCTGAAACATAAAGACAACTGGACAGACAAGTAAATAAACAGGCAGAAAATATGTAGGCGCGACGTGCACACCGCAGGGATCTAACCTCGAATTTAAGCACAATTAGCCCTAGAGTTTATCGATGAGGCAACGAATAGGTGTTATTTCTGACAGAGGAAAAAAACCTTGATATATATATGTTTATATATTTCTCTCAACATCTTGATTGGCACTTGTTTTTAGGTTTCACTTTCGTTGATTTCGCTATCTATGTAATTATGGGCAAGTTTAAATGAAAACAGCGTTTAAAAATTCAGATTTCATGTTTCTTGCTGGTAAATAAAGATGTAAAAAAAAATATATATATATATTTTTTTTTACGAGCCTGACTAAAAGCAGTCCATCAAAGCTGAATAAACTACCGGATATGGTAAGCCAGGCATTATTGGGGTGTCGAATACATAGACTCGAACTCTCTCTAGCGGGGGTGCTGTCCTTTCTTACTGTGTGCACATGTCTAACTCGACAGGTTTTCAGCGCTTCACGCTAGGGTGCACTTCTCTCTCACACACACATACACGTGGTTGTATCAGTAGGGCGCGTGATTTTAGTTATTGCTCATCGTATCCTTGGTTTGAGGGGCAGCGAACTGTTGTTGTTTCAGTTCAAAGGCACATAAATTCTCTGAGTGGACAAGACTAGAATTTTTTTTTCTTTTTCGGAGCTTTATTTTACAGTAAAACACAAAGAAAGCTTCATGCTTTTTATTTATTTGTTGTTGTTTTTTTCAATTAAATTTTGAAAATTTAGGCAAATCATAATAGTTTATTTTTGATTATTATTAGTCTGAGGCTTTAAATGTTTCAACATTTCTATTAAAAGTTTTAGGAGAAACGTACTAGCCTTAGTAACGTCACTTTCTGAATAAACAAATTCTAAATTTGTTAACCGTTGTTTTTCGTCCTCTTTAGGCTTAGTCCTGGTGTGAGTTGTCTTTGAATTTAGCCTCATCTGTAAGTCTTAAATATGCTGTGGAAATGAAACGTTTTGGCTAGTCTGTGAATAGGATAAACGTATGTCGAGGTGTTAATACTGGATGTATGTTTTATTTGTAAAATTAGCTATTAACCATAGGATGGTGTGTGTTTATAAACGTTACTACGGAATGATGTGTGTTTATAAGTGTGAACTACGAAATGGTGTGTGTTTATAAGTGTGAACTACGAAATGGTGTGTGTTTATAAACGTTACCACAGGATGGTGTGAGTTAACGTTAATCACAGGATGGTGTGTGTTTGCTTAAGTTTGTTAGAATATCCGTTAGAGCGCGATAGTGTGTTTATTAAACTATATTTTAGTATCAGACTTTCTAAAAAACATAATACTGGCCAAACTTGATGGGACTGTAAATCTAATAGTCCATGGTTCACGGCCCGTTACCGTAAAGTCGCGCTCGCGTATTTTGAAGCTGTAGATGACTTATAATTGTAAAGGTCAAATCCCACTATTCATTCAGATAATAATAGCCCAACAACTGGTAGTGAATAATGTTGACTAACTAGCATCTCTCTCGTCTATCATATCAAAATTAGGCACGGCCATGGGCACATAGCACACTTTATATACTTTGCACGAAATTCTGAAACAAACCACACTTGATATATTACTAAATCCCCCCCCCCCCATTCATAACTTCTCAACTAAATGTTTGATCATCTGGTTACATCACTTGGATATAAACATTCTAATTACCTAGATATTTAAATATGTATACTTTTCGATCATATAGATATACAGTTTTGATCACATAGTTTTATGTGTTTTTATAATCTGATAATATATGAGTTGCTCATTGTTTTGACCAACAGTTAGCAGTGGGTGCTATTTCCTAACTACCTTTCCTTTAGTTCATATCAGTTCAAAATTGGGAATCTAGCTTCTGTGTAGCTTTCGCGAAAACCTGACACGAAGATAAAAGAAAGGAAAACGAAAAACTCATTCTCTGTAGCACAAACAGACAGCGCAGCGTTCGAGAAGGCGAAGCTTTCGTTTGTCATTAAGCACAAAGCTACACAATGGATTATCTGTGCTGTGCCAACTACGGGTATTAAAGCCTCATTATTAGCGCTATAAGCCTTCAGGTTTACCGCTGAGCAACTAGGGGGTAAAGAAGAAGCAACTATTTTTGAGTATTACCGGTACTAGTATTTACAAATAATAGAATCGGTGAGATTTCTCATATCTTTTCAATTCCTTAGCGGTGAGAAATTCGGGAAGAGTTTTAGGAGCATTGATTGAGGAAGATGCGGCAAAAATCTGATTATAGGTGTAGCATGTTTTGTTTGTTTTAGAACAAAGCCACAATTGGCTATCTACGGGGGGGGGGGGGGTTAACATTGAAATTCCGTAAACTTACCGCTGACACACCGGGGGACAGCACTTTTGTATCTGTACATTAGGTATTATACGTTTGATGTTTTAACTAAGTAGTTTTCAACAAGAAAAATACCCGATAACTAGCGTGCGACTTCTTTTAGACAAAGATAAACATACAAGAAAACACGTGTCATGGTATTCCATGTGTTCCACATATTTCTCGTTCTTTAAATGATTCAAAAATGCAAACAAGAGGAAATCCTCGATAGCCGCGGCTATAATTAGATCTCAAATCGGTCATGGGATGGAGTTATGACCTAGAAGTTTGTACTCGGAGCCATTCTCAGAGCCGTTATGCCGCGGACTAAAAAAAAAAAAAAACAGCCTAGAAAGCAAAACGTCATTTTCCGGAAGTTTGTTGTTACTCAGCATCTTTCTATTTCGAAATACTTGACTGCTTGGTGATTCATCTTATTTTAAACAAACTGAAAGAACTCTGGCGTAAACCAGTTTACATATCATTGTTTTTTAATCTTATGTACCAACCCACCTGCTTATCCTTGTCTTAGATGTATGTATATATATAAATATCAAATCACTGTATCGTGAAAGAGCACTGAAATAATAATCATGTGTTTTATAATTAAGTATTTTCAACGTTGTCCATAACGTATTTAATTACTTGGACTATGTGTCAGCATTACAGCAGTTTGTAGTTGTTGTTGTTTCCTATCGATAACGAGAATATATAATATATATGTGTACTGATTACGAGAATACATTCTTATGATACGAAAGGGTTAAAAACCTAAAGCTCTTATTGTCCAGACTTAAATATTTCTCCACAATGTTCGAAATCCAATAATAAATCATATTATCTTTAAAAAATGAGCCTCTTTCGTTAACTTATTTCCTTATACTCCGAGAATTTTGGGGTCAGATTTTCTAGAAATGGTATGGATTATTTGACAACTTTATTTTAAGAGTATTTAATAATATATATTTCTGTAAATTAAGGAAATTGAAATAGTTTTTTTTTTGTTCTTGATATCGAATTTGTACGATAGTCTTGTATCTTTTCACTTTTACAGACGTGGTGTTTTACATTTTGATAACTTCTTCATAAAATGTACTCGTTTGACATTGTTATAATATTATAAACTGTTTGATTTTTTCTAGTATCAGCTGGTTGTTACTTTCCTTTTGAAGTACAAGGAACATATCTTATCCAAACCCAAGCATCGGCAGCGTACGGAGGCAGTATTGTAACTTATTCAGAATTAACAATCGAAGTTGACGCTATTCCTCCATGGGGGCGCTGCCATTTGAAAAGAGGAAACAACGTCATTGTAAAAGACAGGTGATTCAGTAGAATGCTTTCTGTAATATTTTCTTTGAAAGCAAGCACGAAATGGTTTTATGTCTAGAAAACTAAGTTTAACTAAAAATGTGATAACTTATATAGACCTTTTGTATTTCCATTACGTCGTTGTAAGTCTAACGCAGGAAATATATACCACGTGATATATAAAGCTTTGGCCTAAAAATGTTGGAGTGAATGATATACGTGTGAAACATCGACTTAGCTTGATATGTTAATTGTTAATCTTACTAAATATTTTTGCTATAACAACATTTTCTATTTTACTACGAAACACAACATCACATGAAATTTAAAAGTGTGTCTGTGTGAATTTAATAGAATATAAAATTATCCTTTTCTTTTTTTATGTTTTACTTTTATAATAGAATAAGATATTAAAACAAAATTGTAACGTTTTTTTTAGCACCGGTGCCGAAGATTGTTTGAGGTGTTTTCATCTAACTTTGAAGACTCCAAATGTCATTCAAATCCACACGGAAGGTATGTCACAAACTTCTCTAGCCACACATTGAAAGATAGTTTTATATGTACAAACTTCTCCAGCTGCACGTTCAAAGATGGTTCTCTATGTCACAAACTTCTCTAGCCTCACGTTGAAAAATGGTTTTATGTGTACAAACTTCTCTACCACACGTTGAAAGGTGTTTTTCTGTGTCACAAATTTCTCTAGCCACACGTTCAAAGATGGTTTTCTGAAAGAACACTGAATGTAATTAATAACATTTATCAAGTAAGAAAAGCAAGTTTAGGCAAAAAATAGAAAAGTAAGACATAACTCTTTAGGTTCAGGTGTGTTAAGTGAGAAAACAGAAAAACTTAAATGGCTTTTTTTTATGCGACACAGTAAAGCGAGGCATATCACGCAAAAATTCAAGAAAATATAACACAAAGAATCCTTAATAACTTATACAAAAAAGTTATTATTTCGTAATTTATTTAACTCTTTCTGGTTGTATTACAAGCGATTAACACTTGTAATTGATATGAGATAAACGGTAGGATTTTTCTGATTTTCAATGACGTCATGAGTTGGCTTAACTAAACAAAAAATAAAAAAGTTATACTAAAACGCATCAAATTAATCATAGATTTCATTAACAATGGGAATTATTTATATGATATGAGGTTGACGATTGTATATCCATTGTTTCTTTTCCTTTTTTTTTATTTGTGTGAAGACGCATTTTTGTTCTGGAACACACAGGTCTTGGACGTTGTTACACTAATGAAGAAGCCGCACGTGCCACGTGTCCAGATGACAGAGATGTATTCGAAAGACGCTTTAAAGAAATAATTCTGTACAGTGAGTATAACGAATCACTTGTGTATATATGCCTGAGGACAGAGAAATGTACGCCTCTAGTTTGAATCAATCCAGTTTATAATTAGGTTTAATGGTAAAGGTGTTCTCTTTCACTGGCTTTCTGATCGTACGTTCGGCCATTAGGCTAAACTCACGTAACAACTTTTTAGTGATATTACTTTTAGTGTTTTTTTTTTTCTGTACAGAACTATCATATCTTTTATGAGCGACATTGTTATGGGTCAAAGGTCATTAGCAAGAGGAATTTCAGGTAGTGCTCCAGTGTATATTTTCTGTGATTTTTTTATGTAAGAAAATGGCTGTTATTTTAAAAAGAAAAATATTTAAATTACAAAAAGTGGGATTCGTCAAATTCTTTTCGGAGTTTCACCTTTTTTCTCTTTGTCGATCAACTGAAGTTTTTCACCTAAAAAATGTGTACAAAGCTCATGACAAAACTCTCTTCTCAGACA
The DNA here is from genome assembly GCF_000517525.1 of Limulus polyphemus. Lineage (NCBI taxonomy): Eukaryota > Metazoa > Arthropoda > Merostomata > Xiphosura > Limulidae > Limulus > Limulus polyphemus. Next base: position 67,787 of record NW_013669249.1, read on the forward strand.
TGAAAAAATCTTTTTAAATACAAATTATACAGAAGATAATGCATGGTATGATAAATCTTGATTTGCAGTGTATTTGCCATGTAACAGAAAAGCATTCATAGAATCCAAACTCTTATTAGCAACATAAAACATTATTAAGTATGGTATCAATAATGCCTTCACCCATTTCCAAGTTAGAGATTATATAATTTTGCAATTGTTGACTATGTTTTAGGGATTATAGGATAAGCGATTGCTGACCGAATTTTAAGGATTATAAGATAAGCATTGACTATTTAAAACTTGATAACAAGGAACCCATTTTTTAGAAAATAAAAGTTGTTAAACAGTTTAACTGGGTAATGAAAAACTTTGTTATAAATGTACGACGTTTCTGAGAATGACAAAATCTTGTCGAAACGTCACGCATTTATAATAAAGTTTTTTCATTACCCAGTCAAGCCGTCTCAAAAGTTTTGTAAGCATTGAGTATCTTTTAGGGATTATGGGATATGTATTTGCTTATTAAATTTTAGGTATTATACAACAAGCAGATCTTCATTAAACTTTAAAGATTATGGTATAAACAGCTACAAGTAAGCCTTCTGTGGTATTTTATAAAGTTTATTTTTCATATCTTCATCGGCATTTATTCATCTCCGTTTCCTTTG
>NW_013669249.1:69436-72293 GCF_000517525.1 Limulus polyphemus
CTTGTCGAAACGTCACGCATTTATAAATAAAAGTTTTTTCATTACCCAGTCAAGCCGTCTCAAAAGTTTTGTAAGCATTGAGTATATTTGAGGGATTATGGGATATGTATTTGCTTATTAAATTTTAGGTATTATACAACAAGCAGATCTTCATTAAACTTTAAAGATTATGGTATAAACAGCTACAAGTAAGCCTTCTGTGGTATTTTATAAAGTTTATTTTTCATATCTTCATCGGCATTTATTCATCTCCGTTTCCTTTGATTAATTTCACGCCCACTTCTTTGGATTAAAATAAAGAGTAGCCCAAGAGTTGGCGGTGGATAGTGATGACTAGCTGCGTTCTCTCTAGTCTTACACTGCTAAATTAGAGACGGCTAGCGCAGATAGCCCTCGTGTACCTTTGCGCGAAATTCAAAAACAAACACAATTTTATAATTAAAAATCACCAGTTTAATTTCAGTTTTAGGGTTACAAACTTAAACTACCAGTGATAAAATTTGGTCTATTTTCTTCTAATACAGAAAATTGCAAAATATCTCGTGGTCACAATCCAGATTTTGCTTCTTTTAATACATTTATCTGCTTACGATCTGAAGTTTTGTGCGTGTGTGGCTTGCTGTCATAGCAAAGTTCACAGGTACTACTTCCTTGTACAAATGGTGTTTATTTTTCGAAACAGCTCGTACTACCCTGTGAAATATAATGCATGAATTTCTTATTTCCCACATTGTTACTCAACAGTTATAACATACGGCTTCGTTCTGATAAATATTGGAAAAAAGAAAAAGGCTTAACACTATACTAAAACAATTTTTGAAGAGTGTGTTTCGAAAAAAACAAAAAAACAGTATACACCAGAAGATGAAGGAAACAGTTATTGGTAAATAACTTTTGTTTCTCAATTATATCCTTGGCAGTTGTTCGTCATTTATTTCTCACGAAAAGTCTTTGTTTCCAAGTCATCATTTCCTGGTTCTAGGATCACGTTACGCAAGCGAAGCTTTGTCTCATTTCGAGTTGTGAAATATCCGTTTCCGTTAAAATTACAGTCCCCCCCCCAAAAAAAAACGATTTCTTTCAATAAAATTCATTATTACCATAATAATATACATTATTTTAATTCCAACAACTTTTTAATTTCTGTATTTCACGTAAAAACTAAGCATTTTAAATTTTAATTTAACCGCGTGTGCTCTTTTATGTTCTCATCTTGGTTACAGCCCGATATTCCGTAGGAACAATCTTCCGAAATTTTTATGTAGAAGCAACTACATGAGTAGGCCTAATGCTCATTCAGGTTGATATATTACATAAACGTAGAAGCAACTACACGAGTAGGCCTAATGTTCATTCAGGTTGATATATTACATAACGTAGAAGCAACTACACAAGTAGGCCTGATGTTCACTCAGGTTGATATATTACATAAACGTAGAATCAACTACACAAGTAGGCCTAATGTTCATTCAGGTTGGTATTATTACATAAACGTAGAAGCAACTACACAAATGGGCCTAATGTTCATTCAGGTTGATATATTACATGTGTACAATGTTATATTGGGGACATAAGCCGATAACATTTTGAGGTATATTTGTGATCATTCCAGAGATCTATGTTATTGTTACCGTAAAGTAAGCTTTCTAAATCCTTGTAAAAATATTTGTCATAATTATAATGATTTTATAGAAACGGGATGAAAAAGTTGAATAACAATAAAAAGAATAAAGCAAACTCCAGCACAAGAGGCGGAAAATTTTCGGAATAGCGATCTGTCCCCCTCAACACAGCTATGCAAATATAAAGTGGGGATAATTAAAATGCCGCGTTTAATTAAATACATGATAATTTGCCAGAGTAAGCCGGTTAGGTCTACATCTTATACTTGTGCCGTGAGAAAGGTAATTGGTAATTTGCTATTATTTATGATTCAATGTCACCACTGAGCGCGCGGGACTAGAGTAGCTCACCTGTTTCCGCCCATGCACGTGGTGACTGACGATGGACTTCTGTTGAACAATACAGCATGTAGAACAACCGAAACTTAGCGCGAGGCACGATCGCCCCAGGAGAAAGAATAAATATTACTAGGCGAAACTCATTTTAGTTAGTGCACGTAAGTACGTTACTGTAGTAGCTAGGTCAAGCAACCTACGAAGCTCTCATCCAAGATGGGCTAAAATACAAACACATATTGTATGACTATTTAAAAACAAAATCGCAATATTAAAGCTGAAATTTGAGGTTCGATCCCCTCTGCGAACACATCGCAGACAGTTCACTGTGTAGCTATGAGCTAAAACGAACACTCGACATGCATAACGTTAAGAAATACTGAAGTAATGTTTCAATGAAATAGCTTTACTTTTCGAAGTCTATTTAACACTTAAGTCCAAAGAGGGCGGTACAGTATTTCCATTAACAAATATATAGAAATTAATGTATCTAAATAAATATAATACGTCTGTTGTATGTCCATGTAACTACGTCGCAGGGTGTTGGTGGATCTGTACCAAAATTAGTATGGAGATTAATTAGGTCCATGCGGGGGTACATACACTTTTTCAGTTTTGCGATTTTTATGGGCGTTTTTGCGTTGTTTACCATTACTTCGCTCCCTGTTGATGGATCTTTAATAAATTTGATATGAAGGTTCATTGGGTCAATTGTGAGATACATAAAAATTTACAGTTTTGCGTTTTCATGGGCGTTTATTACCATTACTTCACCCCCTGTTAATGGATCTTCACCAAATTTGGCACGAAGGTTTGATGGGTCCATGCGGAGATACATGCAAACTTGCGGTTTCACATTTTGTGTTTTGTAGTTTTTATGAGCTTTTTTTACAATTACA
>NW_013669249.1:73274-100426 GCF_000517525.1 Limulus polyphemus
ATATCTTCCGTCCAGGGGGCGGGTACTCCAGCTAGTTGAAAATAAATATTTGCTTTTCAGATGGCTTACAATGGAACACATTTTTTTCCAGTAAGTGTGATAAAATTCTTGCTCTACCTTTTCTTTTTTCATGAAATGAAGTGAGTTAAGAAGATAAAGCACATAAAATGGACTTCTAGTTCTTTTGTTAGGACACTTACGTTAGCAGAATGCCCTCTGGTGGCTCAGTAGTGAGTCTAAGACATTATAACTAAAAACTAGGGATCGATACCTGCAGTGGGCACAGCACAGATATCCCATTATATAGCTTTGAGCTTAACAACAAGAAAAGAGGTTCTAATCCTTTTTCAAATATGACAGTAGCTCAAAGGTAAGTTTGAGGGTTTATAATGCTAAAAACTCGAATTTCATTCCCGTCGTTGGGCGCAGCTTTGCGCTTAAATAAACAAACAAATACACTTTTGAATATACTTTGAAGTTAAAAAAATCGGTGAAAGAAAAAATAATAATACGTCGTTGTTTTAATGCAAAGTTACACAATACGCTATTTGCGCTCTGTCCACCGCGAATAATCGAATGAATATGTACACCACAAATATACTTTGGAATAATTATTTCTCCTATGCTAAAACGTATGTAATAATAACGATAATAAAACAATTGTGGTAAATTTTACTCGAGTTAATTAGTTACGATTTAAACGCCAAAAGCCAGTGAAAGATTGGAAAATCAATAGACCTAAAAGATGTTATAGAAACCTGTTAACCACAGATGTTTACTGCTTTCATCTTAAGTTGTTTATTGTAACTATTTTTACACATCTGTAATTTCGAGGCGCAGTGGACAAATTAAAAAGAGAGTGGGTGGGGGAGGTTCATTTTGAGTAAATTAGTTACCAAATTCAACGTTCAGCTTTTGTAAATAATAAAGATAACCGTCATAATAAAAACTTGAAAATTAGCTTGCTTAAAACAGGTAGAAGTAATTCCGTTAATGAGCATTCCGCTTGTAATTATGGGTAATTTTCTGTGGAAACCATATAATGAACAAAACAAATACTAATGATTTGGTTGCTTGGAGATAAGTATATCTGTTAGTTTCTTTATTAACTTTTTTTAGGTTTATCTCAACCGAAAATGTTCGGGATTTTCCCGCATATATCTTATTATCATAAACTAAAACTCAGGAATTCCCGAAAGTTTAAATTTCCATTTTTTTTTTTTAATTTTCATTTTTCATATTTGTAAACCGGATAAAGTATCTAAGCAGCTTCAGGTCAGTAGCGTGATGTTCAATCCGCCCCCCTATATGGTTGAACTAGCTTTAACAATGTTGAGATAACAGCGTCTGTCTGCTTTATTTATTTTATTTTTTGAAGCTACAGTAATTTAACGTTGCTTAATTCGTGCAGCTATGAGTGTTCCGTCAAAAATAAGATTTTTTTCCGTAACTAAAAAAAATAAATAAATAACGTATGAAAAACACGCTGACCAATTTGGGCGTGACTTCTCAAACAATGATTGTTTGCCGTCTGAAATTTTCAACTGGTGCGAGTGATTAAAGGAGGATTGTTGTGGGCGTATCGGGATCTCAGTAAATGGGTTGGTTTCTTACACAGGGACGTCTGTTTCTTTTTATCCTTTTAACATACTTCGTCCGTGGGTAATGGCATCTGTTATGATGCGGAGTAATTTTCCCATTCTCCTCCGAATTCCTCTAGGGCGTGGGCATGCAAAAGAGAGGTAAGTCACACGCGACCGAAGCTGGTGATGTGCCAAAAAAAAACCACGATGAACGAATTACGATTGCGAATCTCAGCTTACAATGCTAAATACCATGAATATTATCCCGCAAGAAAATCTTATATTTATAGATAGCGCTTCATTTTTCAAACGATTGATATTCAAATTATGAGTCATTTTCATTACAGAATTACTGATGATTCCGAGAACCACAATGGATTTTTAAAACACACTTTTCTATGTTACTTATCAGCGCAAATTGCTTCAAGATCCACGACTTTGTTAGTTACTGAATCTCCTCGTGCTATCAATATTGTGATTAATCACGCTGATTCTCTCCATGATTTTACCCAATTTGTTGATGTCATTTCTCTACATTTTTTATTTTAGTAGATAAAAAATAACATAAAAACTTCTCAATATGTACTCTCCGCAAGTAGCGAACGCAATAAATACAAACTAGTAATTTGGGGGGTAAACATAATTGTTTAAAGTTCTTTCCAAACATTTGACCTTTTTTGACAATTATTATTTTTTCATTAAAAAAAATCGTATTCACAGCTAATTACAACTCGAATCATCTTGTATTCCATAAAATATCGCTTTTGTTTTCATATAAAAACAGATTCTCTTGTTATAAGATTCTAGGTAATCAGGAGACTAATCTACTGTGACAAATAAATGTAATGAAATAAGTTAGATTTGCTTTTTGCTCTGAAAGCAACATCTAGTATTAATTTACAATAATAGGTTGCTTGCATAAGTGTTATTTTGTATCGGAAAATATTTTTCAACTGTAGTGCCATCTATCTTTCATTAGATGTAACCGTATATTGTTTTAAAATGAAATCAGATATATTGAATATGCCAGATTGTGTATAAATCGATTTGAACCTTTCTGTGGCAAAAATAACTTTAAAAAATAAAAAGAATTGGTACAATTAATGTTATGATTTCTGACAATGTATAATTATTTTATATGAAAATTATGGTAAGTATAAACATCTCTGTAGTATAGTAGGATTTTTATTAAGTTTTTAAACGCGTGTTTTAATATCTTCAGGAAAACAAGATCCAGATATGGTGTCGAGAATTCAGGATATTTTTTGTCCCATAAACGGTATATATCGTTTCACCTACACAGCAAACAATGGAGAATTTCAGTGTACTCAGTCATTTTCGGAGCTTAGCAACTGTCCCCATGGTAACGGTCTAGGCGTCAGCTTCCGACACTGCAATTTCCCAGACATGAGTATGTATAGCTATGGTAGTACTTATTTTTACTCTTGTTTTAAAATATTATTTCAATGTACTCAACATTCTTGTAACTGAGAAGCTGTCTCTGTGGCAACAAATCTGGCCTCTGCTTTCTTTCTTCAAGTTATTATTAGAGTTTTCAGAATGACAAAGGAAAAAGAAAATACGTTATTATTTTGTAAGCCTAATAAGCTTATCTTTAAGGTAAAGTGAATATGGAAATTCTGTAAATAAAATACATTATTATCTTAAATCAACTGGTTACTTAATGTACTTGAAAACAGCAACAATGTTTTATGGAATTAATAAGTGGTACAAAACGTGAGTAAATTTATTTTATTCTGTAAAAAATAGATAACATAAACTATTCCAGGCTAAAGGTTATGAGTAAAAAAGATGAAGTAACAATTAAAAATAACAAATTCTAAAACTGGACTTACGTTCAATTTCCTTTCGTTTTTAGAAGTGCAAATGCATATTCAATATAGAACTGAACGGATCCAATCTGTCGGATCGTAATTTTATGAACACCGGACTCGGGCCGAGCTGGACTTTTATGTCGTTTTTCATAAACGTGGTTGGACCTAAAAAGATTACTTTGTTCTCGGACTTGTGCTTAATAAGACGTATATATGTTTATTTTTCTGAATTCCTCTCTAATAAATTACTAAATTAATTTAGTAGGTTTCAGTAATGTGCTACAGTGTTAAAATCAATGATTGCTGTTTTAGTAGCTTATTTAGAAACCAATTTGCAAAAAAAAAGGACAATTTTTCATTTGATCTAATACACACGTTCCTGTCTTTCAGACGTCCGGTTTCTGTGTTTAGGAGATTGGGAAGGACCGAATAATGACCGTTACCTTGCTCTGATGGACCTACGAGCAGAGCCGGAAGCAAGACCTAGATATCGCTGTGGGGTAAGATATACTACTGATACGACATCTAAAATGAAGTCTTACACATTTTTCCAGATTAATAAGCTTTTCCATCTTATAAATTATTAGCAGATTTTCAAACATTTCGATTACTTGCGCTAGCCGTCCCTAATTTTGAAATGATAGACTAGAAGGTAGGCAACTAGTCAACACTGACAACTCTTAGGCTACTCTTTCAACGAATAGTGAGATTGACCGTCACATTATAAAGCTCCCACGGCTGAAAGGGTGAGTATGTTCGGTGACGAGATTCGAACTCGCATGCCGTACACACCAGGTTGTACACATAACTCATATTAAGGCTACAATTTAAAAGAAACAAAAATGTCCAATGTTAAGTTCTTTCTCCGATTTCTAGTCTTAGTGAAGCATTTGTCCACCTGTGGGACAGCGGTAAGTTTATGGATTTTTACAACGCTAAAATCCGGGGTTCACTTCCCCGCGATGAATACAGCAAATAGCCTAATATGGCTAAAACAAACAAGTGACGTATTTAGATATTCACAATAGACAGACTAGACGGATATATAATTAGTATTATACGTTACGTGAAATGAAGTAAAAATTAACTTTATGTTACAAACTTTTTTTATGGTAAAATCAGTTAAAATGTGAATGCTAAATCACCCTAAAACTGAACTAAAGATCAGGCCTTCGGTAATGAGGCAATTTTCGCTGATCACTCATTGGTTAGCTAGTCTATCTCGCTAGGGTGAGAAAATGACAGCAGTTTCATTCTTATACGCATGGGTTCATTCTAGGTATTCGAAGTATGAGAAACAACTACGTATGAAATATATTAAATTTCCCTTATTGTTTGTAATTAAACCCGAAGCTTATTTATTGTTGTTGATAGTGTTGGTTGTATGTGTCTGTTACTATATCCACTTTCAGTTAAATATATTTCACATAATATTCTAGTCATGAAGATGTCGACGTATATAATTATTAAATACATTATCCATACTGTATGTAAAATTATTCTTGATTGATAAAGATGTACTAAGTGTTTAGTATTTTCTTGCCAAGGTTGTTCTATACATTCTTTAACCTTCGGCTGAATACAACAGAAGTGAACAGTTCAACATTTTTGAATGATCCCACGTTTCCATTTACAGTTGTACAGGAAAAATCCGCAGACAGGTCAAATTAAAGTCTCTTTGGCAGCAGATTCAACGTGTACTACTCAGCTACGCAGCTCTTCGGAAGGGTACGAGTCTTTAATCCTTTCGCCAGGTAAGCCTAAAATTGTGAATTGATACTATATTTCTCTCTGCATGAAAGCCTAAAATTGTAGTTCAATATTTTAATACTCGTCCCAGGTAACTTGCACTCGTAATTCCATACTTTAATCCTCTAATCAGGTAAGCCTAATATCGTCAATCCAACCTTTAATCACCTGTAGACCAATACCTTAAATTCTCTTTCTGGCTGTTTCTCTAGGTAAGCCTAAACTTGTAGGCCAATACTTTAACCCTCTCTCCAGTTAAGCTTAAACCTATAGACCAATACTTTTATTCTCTTCAGATAAGCATACTTGTATACCAGTGGTTTAAACTTTAATTCCCTCTCTCAACTCAAGTAATCTTAAACTTGTAAACGTTTTATGCAAAAATAACTTCTCATGGTGGCGCTAGACCTTCTTTATTCGTCAAACAAGCTCCAATGAAAATCGCAGTACTTACAATGACATTCTAGTTACCGTAGGTTTAATTAGGGCCTAACTTAAAAATGAAAGTTGTATATCGCCAATATTCGTCACATTCATAGTATAATAGGAGTTGTTCAGCCTCGTGAAAAAGGTTACGGACCATTGATCTTACAAATCACGTCTTGCTTGTCTTTCTCAGTTCCTGAACAGAAACTTCCACCACTAGTTGATCGATCACACTGTAGGTTTCCTGACTGGAGCCAGGGGAGGTGGGAGCATCTCGACGTGGACGGTAGAAAGTTTGTCTTTCGGGACGGCGTGAACTTCCAAACAATCACCGCTACCTGCATCCACAGGGAAAACAACACACCTCACGATCGGTTCCTCGTGTACGCGGTCACACAATGGTAAGTCTGCCTGTCTTGTGACACAAGTTGCTCTAGAGAAACTAAGGCGTATACCCCAAACATCAAGTTTAAATGGATAAGCAATGAAACACATGGCTTGAGTTTGGTAGGAATTTCAATTTTACTGCCTTAATGTGGCCAGTGAGGGATCATCAGAGCGAGGAGGTTAGTAGCAAAATAAATGAAGCTGACACCAAACGAAGGTGATGTTTGATATCGTGCGTAGTTAGGGTGCCTTTGCGTAAGACGAACGGTTTGTTTGCTACGAACCCAAAATAGTGGAAGGGGAAGCCCACGCCCCTTTTTATTGCATAACTTTGTAAGCCCGACATATGTCTTGCTAATATTATATATCATAGAAGTAATGGTAACGTTATAATAGTTTCATATCCATATTCTCGTACAAAGACTTATCTCAGTGATTGTTCAGTTAATAAAAATGAAATGCTGAATGGGCTTTGCATACTGTTCACTTCATTATAACATAAGGATGTCCTTATTTTTATCCTACATATGATTATGAATTAAATGTTTTCACTAAAAAAACGTACTTGTTTGTTTTGAATTTCGCGCAAGGCTACTCGAGGGTTATCTGCGCTAGCCATCCCTAATTTTGAAGTGATAAACCAGAGGGAAGGCAGCTAGTCAAACCGCCCACCGCCAACTCTTGGGCAACTCTTTATCAACAAGTAGTGGGATTAAACGTAACATTATAACGCCCTCACGGTTGAAAGGGCGAACATGTTCGAGATCGGGATCCGAACCCACAACCCTCAGATTGCGAGTCGAGTGCCTTAACCATCAGGCCTTACTAAAGAGCACAGTCAGGAATTGTTTATTATTCTAGTATTCTGATACAGAAATTTGGACTTCTTGCGTGTCGAAGGATAATAAACATCAAATTGTTATTACTCTCCGTGTATATATATGTGTATGCGTGTATATATAGGTAACTTCACAGGTGCCCCCTGCCTTTTATTGTAAATATATTGAAGATGTTTTCGTTATAGCTACAGGCACTAATGATGAACTCGATCTTTTTCTTCAGTTTGTTAATTCCTTTCATCCATCACTTCAATACACGTCTTCTACTTCCCACCAAACTATTTCATTTCTTGACATAAATACATTAAATTTCCGTGAGTGTTGTTGACAATCTCGCGACATCTGAACATTATAAACCGACAATAGACATAGCTACTTACATTTTCACTCCAGTCATCCTCAATACTTAAGAGAAACATTCCAAAATCCTTACCAGATTACATAGGTTCTGTAGTAACGACCAAGATTATAATAGCAAATCAATCAACATGTTCCACTTTTTAGAAAAACGTGGCTACCCTACTTCTCTTCTTCGCCATATTAAAGATAATATATCTACTAACAACAAACGTTCGAGTTCAGCTTTTCAGAGGTTGCTTAGTTTAAAGCATTTCAATAATTATAACACCAATGTCCTAGACAATTTAAAACTTCCAACTAAACGCGTCCAACCTCGGTTCAACCAACACACTGCTACTTCCACTAATCATCAACACATTCCCCTTACACTTACATTTCACCCATATATATATGCATATCCCTCATTAGAAGTTATTATTAACGAGAAATGTAACCAACATTGAGTCATTATGAACGAGATATTTATCTGTCGTTACAATTAATGTATTTTTCTGATTTCCTGCACCAGTGGAGAGGCTTCTTACAATTGCGTATGGCTTCAAAGACGCACTAACAACATTGTTGAACTGATGATAGGCTCTAGGCCTAGTTCACACTTCTCAGAGGATCTGTGTAGAGACCAACAGTTCCCTACTAAAGAATGGATCACCGAAGGAAGTAAGTACTCACTTTTTCTAGTCTACTTACATATTCGAAAATTCAAGGAGACAAGTGGTTAGGTGTAATTTAGTTAATTACTCTTGTAAGCCTTAACTCTCCATTTGAAGACTTTAATTTTATTGGAATATTTCTAAATTTAAAAGAAATGGAGGAGGAAATTTATATTACAAAAAATGGTTAACGTAAAATAGTTTTAATGTTAACAACGCTTCAGACTAGGACACCCTCTTCTGGTGATTTTAAACTTTTTTTGTTCCACTAAAGTTTAAAATCATCGGGGAAAAGGCGTCCCAGTCCGAAACGTTGTTAAGATTAATTAAAACATCTATTTTACGTTAGTCATTTTCTTTTTGTGGTATACTTTTTTCCTTCTTTTTTATTTTCTATTTCATCGTATTACAGCGATCTTTAGATGATTTTTTTTCATTTCTAAATTTGATTTCATTGCGTGGGTGGGGGAGACAGTAGTTTGTAAGAGCTGTTATTAGAAATAAAATATAGATTTGCCGATTTTTGTTTCAGTGTTCAATCACGGACGGAAGGATAAAACATAGGCTGCAATATATAACTGATAATGAAATTTTACAAACAAAATACGGTTACATTTGTACATTTTTACATTTGCGTCACATTACATCAGATTTTTAAAATGTACAATACAATACAAATTCTTAAGGATTTTGATTTGGAAGAATTATTTTAGTTCGATCTTTAGCCAGTTTTCATCTTTTTAATTTTTAAGTAAGAAAAATTAAACGCACGAAGTTTCAATTTTGTGAGGGATTTAAAAACTTGGAAATTCAACTAAGCCTAAATATTCTAAATAAGCGAACTAACTTCTGTTTTTACTTTCAATGTTATGAAATTTAATAATTATAATAACTGGTAAACACTGAATGGTAATTACTGCAATAGATGGATGTACCACGTAGCCACGAAAATAGATGATTGGCTAAAAAGGACTACTCTACCTGATGTATTTGTTACTTTATTTTTGCTTATTGTATTCCTTTTCTCCTTTTTAATTTCATTTAGTTTAATGTTGTGTATATTATTGAAAATAGATTACAGTTGGTAAATTACATTTGGTTAAAACTACAGTGTTCTTGTAGAACAACGTCTTCTCTGATGTGCAGCGGTTAAAATGATAAAATCTTTGATACAGAAAATAATTAAAGTGTAATAAGGCTTAATATCTTCAGACCATATTTTGTGAGAGAAAGGATGAAACTGTATGTAAATTGTAAGACTAAAATCTACTCAAGGCAGAATTCAACGAACACTCGTTTTAAACTTGAGGCTCTGAAATTTGAAATGATATTTTTGTGTTTCTTTTGTTCGTATATCTGCTAAGAAAAATTCATACTAGACCAGCGGCTCTCAATCTGTGGTCCAGGACCACCAGTGATGCAAGGGTCTCTTCAGCAAAGCCACATCGGGCTATCTGCTGTGCCCTTCGAAGGGAATCGAACCCCCGATTTTAACATTTTAACTCCATAGACTTACCGCTGTCCCATTTCGTGGTGTGTGATATTAACTTTAAAACCTTAATTGTTGCTTTACTTTGGAGTCTCTCGCCTCAATAGGCACTCTTAAAATTATGAACAAAGGAGTAAAAACAATGTGTTATTTAATACGGTTAAGGAAGTTTATGGTTTGGACAAATTAAATTAATATTCATTATGCTCCAATAATAGCACCTGTAACTATATTTTTAAACATTGTTAACCAATGTTAATAATATGGCGAGACGTGAATGGTTAAAGATTGAACACGTTATATGAGATTATTTCTATTTGTTTATCGCAGGAACGAATGTGAAAGAACCGACGACTTGTCCAATCACAGGAGACTACTTCGGCGTTGTTCCCGACACTACTGGTTTATGCGCTAAAGTAGCGTCTGATTGTAATAATCCAGACATCATGTTCTACTCCGTTAGCAGCTGCGCTAATAGGTCTCATGTTTATGAAGGTGAGAAATTGTAACAAAATAAAATGTAAAATATAGTTGCTACAAGTATAAGAAAGAGGCCAATAACAGTGTACATCATTAAATACCCTCTGTATATGTGTACGTGTTTAAAGCTGAAAATTAGCATTTTTTAGTTCTGTTTTATCAAGTGTAATGCTCGTACTAAGTAGTAACAAATGTTAGTTACTTTGATGAAATATTTGAAAAATCAGTCTGGTAATGAGTATAGCTATATATATATATATATACCTTTCTTGCGTCCTCACTTACAAAGATTAGAATGGATTGTTTCATCAGTTAGGGGCCAGGTGGTTAGGGCACTCGGCTCGCAGGTTCGAATCCCCGTCACACCAAACATGCTCGCCCTTTCAGCCGTTGGGGCGTTATAATGTGACATCAATCCCACTATTCGTTGGTAAAAGAGTAGCCCAAACGTTGGCGGTAGGTGGTGATGACTAGCTGCTTTCCTTCTAAATTAGGGACGGCTAGCGCAGATAGGCCTAGTGTAGCTTTGCGCGAAATTCAAAACCAACAAACAAACATCAGTTGGGTACCTTCGCTGTTAAAGATATTTTCAGCCGTAATCCCAATAGAGCCGAACCCTCAGATTCCTGTTTTCAGAAGTCTTACACTAGCCTAAATAATTCATTGCACTTTGTCCTTAATCTGTTTCGCCATAGTTAGCTTACAAACAACGTAATATAAATTTACGTTTATCCGTTTTTCATTCTTTTATTTTATTTTATCCCAGTTGCTTAGCAACGTTAAGTAATATTTAAAAATCTTTATCTTAATGGTTTTTCTTTTTTATCGTGGGTTCTTAGTAGCTCGTGTTTATCTTTACACTTCCCAAAAAACCTTTGATTCTTTCTATTGTATTTTTATAACATTCCGTAGGAGCATCGACCTTATTTGTTGTCTGGAATTTCACGTTTTACCAAGATTCACGTGATCGCAGACCTGGGAAAAGTCGCATAATTCTCAAACCATACCTAACACGTCATGTTCACATGAATGCGCATGAGTTTTTGAATATAAAAAGTATAATTTAGGGATCGGTAAATTAGAATAGTAAGATAAAGATACGAATTTTCCTCAATAGCCAACATAAAAAAAACTTGAATAAAAAGTGGTAGAAAGATTTCTGGATCAGACGGCTTAAGTTATCTTGTAAATGAGATTTTTACATCAAGTAGCGACAAAACCTTTTCTCTCTCTCTTTCTCTTTTGTTCGAGAGATGTAACCCAATTCGGATCTTATTTGAAAACGCGTATAGAGGAAAGATAATGCAAAATATTATGCCGATTATTTTTAAATGTAACATAAACACTGACACTGAATCATGTTAAATTAGTTTTACTTGATTTCGTGTTCCCAGTGGCACAGCGAAATGTATGCGGACTTCCAACGCTAGAAACCGTGCTTCGATACCCAATGTGTAGCTTTGGCTTAACTTCAAACAAACAAACCCTTATCTACCGTCATAAGTAAAAGAAAAGGTGAAAATGAAATCATATGATGATGACGTAATGGAAAATTAAACAAAACATTAATATAGTAAAATTATAAAATAAATATGAACACACACACACACACACACACATATATATATATATATGTGTGTATATTGTTTGTTGGGGGTATATGTATCTATTTCTTTATCTTGGAGTTATTTTTATGAAAATTTTTATAAGCTCTTATTTCTGTTGAAAAATAAAAACAAATATGTCTAGCCTTAAAATTCGCAATTAAAGCTACTTTAACATAGAATAAGTTGCAACTAATCCACCTTTTTCATAAGCTGTAATTTTAAAGGTGCATGAATGACTGACGTGTTTAAAAACCTCGTATACAGACGAGGCACAATGACAGAGATAAAACCAGTAGCCAATAAATACCGGTTGCTGGCACGCACGAGACGCTGCCACTGTTGCTTTCTCGACAGTGAGAACATTACCAACGGAAGTACCCTTAACCTATAGGAGCCAAGGGTCGGCCCGGTGGCATGAAAATTGCTTCTGTAATACACAACATAATAAGGACACTTACACAACACATACATCAACTCTTATTTTAACTTCATAGATGAGTCATCGAAGTCGTGACTGTGATGGACGTTTTACGGACAGTACATTCCATTTTATAATCTTAAGGCTTAACCCAAACTGTATAAACATTTAGTTATATTTGTAATCTATAGCTTCAAAGTGAGTGTTGGTAAGGTTTTGCCGTCGAACTATATACATATAAGCTATGTAAAGCTATAGATTACAAATATAACTAAATGTTTATACAGTTTGAAGCTATAGATTATAAATATAACTGAATGTTTGTACAGTTTGAAGCTGTAGATTATAAATATAACTGAATGTTTGTACAGTTTGAAGCTATAGATTATAAATATAACTGAATGTTTGTACAGTTTGAAGCTATAGATTATAAATATAACTGAATGTTTGTACAGTTTGAAGCTATAGATTATAAATATAACTGTATGTCTGTACAGTTTGAAGCTATAGATTATAAATATAACTGAATGTTTGTACAGTTTGAAGCTATAGATTATAAATATAACTAAATGTTTGTACAGTTTGAAGCTATAGATTATAAATATAACTGAATGTTTGTACATTTTGAAGCTATGGATTATAAATATAACTAAATGTTTGTACAGTTTGAAGCTATAGATTGCAAACATATCTTTTTAAGCTTTTCATCTATATGCATAAAAGATTTTAGTTTTGTAAGATTGTACATTACATTCACTATGAGCTGTACTGCGGCGTGCAAAAAAACTGAAAAAGCTCCTTTTATGTTTGTTTTTGTATTTCGCGTAAAGCTACTCGAGAACTTTTTGCGCTAGCCATCCCTAATTTAGAAGGTAGTTAATCAACACCACCCACCACCAACTCTTGGGCTACTTATTTACCAACGAGTAGTGGGATTGACCGTCATATTATAACGCCCTCACAGCTGAAAAGGCAAGCATATTTGGTGGTGGTACTCGACCCCGTGACCCAAAGATTGCGACAGAGTGCTGTAACCACGCCAGGCCTCACTTTTTTTCATGACATTTAAACAAATTACTTGTTTTTACACGCCCCCCAGTGGCACAGCGGTATGTCTGCGGGTTTCGATACTCGTGGTGGGCAGAGCACAGATAGCCCATTGTGTAGTTTTGTGCTTAATTTCAAACATGCATACTTGTTTTTGCACATTAACCGAGCTGTTTTGTTGTTGTTTTTTTTTATCCTTGGACCGATAACTACAAAAGAATAATATAATAAATTATACTCACACGCAAGAATAATTTGGTCGCTTCAAGTTACAGAAATTCACACTCTTTGTACCTCTTTTCAGAACGTGTTTACCGCTGTATCGGAAACTGGGAGGAAAATGGCGCCCTCTTTACGTTCACTACACGTCAAGACATAAAAGGTCATCAGTGCTTCGTATGTATCTTTTATTATTATTTATATATATATATAATGTACTACAGTATAATGATAAATAAAAGGAAGAAAAATGAGAACTTTTGGCACAATGAAACATCATTTCCATCACCAGGGTTTTAAGTAACTAATAACACTACGTTTCACTAGTCTCTGTAACATAGTCACCATCACCACAATAACTAATAAGGCTTTACTTTTCGTTGAGACATTTGCGTGATACTTACGGACACTTTCAGTTCGTGCACCAGATTTTTTTCTAAGTCTGAAAATTTATCACTTTTTTTCAATTGATTTTTGTATTTATGTTTCGTGAATTTTATTGAACGTGGAAGAATAGCTTTTGATAAGCACATTTAAAGTCTTGATAAAACGACAGAGATAAGTGATATATAAAATATTCAAATTCTTGTCTGCGAAACGTCCAAGAAGCCCCAACATAATTCGTTAAAACCACATTATTTAAAAAGTTTTATTTTGAAAATTGTAAGTGAAAGAATCGGCAAGTTTCTGAATTCGAAAAAAAAACAAATTGTTTTTTGAGCATTTATATGTTTATTATAATTTTTTAAAGTTTAATACACACACACACACACACTTAAGTTTATCCTCTTAATATAATTTGTAAAGTTTAACACACACACACACACACACACTTAACTTTATATTTTTATTATAATTTTTAAAGTTTAATACACACACACTTAACTTTATATTTTTATTATATTTTTTAAAGTTTAATACACACACACTTAACTTTATATTTTTTATTATATTTTTTAAAGTTTAATACACACACACACACACACTTAAGTTTATCCTTACAATACATCTTTCTTGTTTTTGTTAATTTTTTTAAACGCTTGACTTTGGCGCCATTTTTACCGGAACATTTTACAGGTAGGAAAAGTAATGAAGAACGGAGATGAAGCTTATATAAAGGAGGCAGGAGAAACCTGTACTCGAGGGCAGGATCCCATCACCGTGGGCATGAAGATAACTAAACAAGGTAAAGAACGATCTTTTCTCCAACACGAAAAATAATAATTGCTAATTGCCTAGTTCAGTTGTTCTCGAACGTTTTTGTTGGCGGACCACCTGATTTTTGTTTTATCTCGTCAGACTACAGTGAGGTTAAACTTTTCACGAAGCACCTGGACACAGATTGAGGCCCGATGACCTAGTTGTTTATTTTTCATTTCTTTTCACTTTCCCTCTATCTTAATTTATTTTTTAACAAGATATTAGGGAATCCCTAAATTTTCGGCGTATAGTTTTAAAATTTCGATAGTTCAAAATATCACTTTTAATAAATATGTGGCCCAATTTAACCGGAGTTATACCGTTTTCGGGGGTTTCCGCCCCTCATCAGGGTGGAATTCCTGGAAACCATGTAAGATTCATTGACAAGTTGTGAATCGAATGGCAAATTGGGCTTCGTATTTATTCTTAGTGTCTTAAACAGTTCGTCTATTTAATAATTCAGTAAACTACATTAATAGCACCGTATAGAATCACTGAGGTAAGTAAACTACAATTCAAAACACCACACATAGAAAGTATGACTTTGTTATCGGTAAAATATTAGGTTGCCATTAATTTAACAATGACAACAACAAAAAATACCCGATACGTGAAATTTGATTAAAGAAAATAATATTTTTATTACTTGTACTAATACAAATAATATTTTCATCCTCCAGTATCTTGTCCACAAGTACCAGTAACATTTGTGCCCGTCAGGCCACCATGGAGATCAGAGCTGACACCTCCTACACAAGACATTGGGCCCTCTGGCGGTGATTCGTATTGGTATCAGCGCGACAATGATCGACCCACCTCTCCACCAAGGAAGACTGATACAGGTAAGACGTCAATTGTCTGTATTTTTTACCACAATAAACATTTAGTATAGTAGTTGACTTAAAATGTATGTATTTTTTACCATAATACACGTTTAGTATAGTAGTTAACTCTAAATATAAGTATTTTTACCATAGTACACATTTAGTTGGTTTATTTGTAATTAAGCACAAAGCTACACAATGAGCTATCTGTGCTCTGCCTACCACGGGTATCGAAACCCGGATTCTAGCGTTGTAAGTCCGCAGACATACCGCTGTGCTACTGGGGGCCCACATTTAGTAAATGTATGTACTTTTTATCATAATACACATTTAATATAATAGTCGACTCCAAATGTGTGTATTTTTTAACACAATACATATTTAGTATAGTAGTTGACCTTAAACGTTTGCATGAAAAAACTCTGCTGTTGTTTGCATGATCATTTAATTTCATGTATAATACCTTTACTTTAATGGCCAAATCTGACACGTGACTTAAAAATAAGAGCTTTGTTACTAAGTAAGAAATACAATAATAATAGCTGGTAGTTGTATGTAACTGTTAGATATACACGATTGTTTCCATTTAAGTTTAATGCAAGAGTTTAGACAGTTATATAACAAGAATGTTAAATTTAGTTATTTTAGAAGCAACGGTTTATTGCAGGTTTGTTTACGTAACTGTTTACGAATCATACATTGTGTAGTTCATTTGTTGTGGAAATGCGAGCGTTGTATTATAGCGTCATGTTACTAGAACCTTCTAAGTTTTTCTTGTTTTAATTGATTATTATTGCATCATAATATCTCTCAATTTGTGGAACGTTCTAGGCCTCGGTCAGGCTGTAAATACACGTCCGAAATGTAGTTCGTGTTAGTTAGATACAGATATAGGTTGTTAGATAGACAGATATAGACCGGATGATTGTGAGTTGAGTCATAAAGAGCGTATGTAGCGACTTGGAAAGTTAAATTATCACAGATTGTATTGTAATAATAGAGTAAAGAAGAAGAATTCGTCTTGTCAAATTGTGTTCTAAAGTAACTAAACCAGCCTGTGTGGACTTTGACAAAAAAGATACAATTATTTTAAGCTCTGGATACAACTGTGATAACCTACAGTGTAACGAAGATTCATATATATACGTTTGGCTTGTTTTAATATATTATTTTAAAACAATATGACTGTTGAAATTTATCGCCAACAAGTCACAAACACTTACTGTAAAGAATGCGGCCCATACCTAAAAACTTGACAATAACGCATCACGGTTCAAAGTACTTTCTTATGGAAATTATTAGGCTTATCCTATACACAACATTCAATGACATATATTTCAAAACAGCTAATTTGGTACTTTAATTGTGAAGACTTTTTCGATTAAGACTTATGAGGCTAATGGAAAACTGATAAACGCGTGTGAAATAGAACATACATTTTATCCATATTATGTTTTAATAAAGATATTTATCTGATCAGGATGTGATTTTAATTGTCAATGCCTATTTCTTAACAGGACAACCGAGCAAGGATCCCGCTGGTAATTCTGGCATGAAAACTATATCAGATTTTCTACAAGTGACATACTTGCTTCTCTTGGTGAAATGTGCAAGAAAAGTATTATACGATTATTAAGCCTAAATGTGATTATCAACAAACATCCGCAGTTTTCCCAAACTTTCTTATTGGTATAAAACAAGACAAAAGGCCACGGCCTAGTATCACACACACAAGAATAATGTACGATCGAGACGTTTGGGAATAAACTGGAAGAAAAGTATGAGAAAAGAATTTTGACAGGCAGCTAGCTCCGTGTGATGAACTTATAAAAGTGGGACGGACCTGAGCGAACGTGTTCAAAGAAGTGGCAAGTTTTCACTTAAAGAAAAACTAAACATTTTTTTTTCTACTTCTAACAATTTAGAGGGAGGTTAAGAAAGTGGACAATAACGAGAAAAAATAAATATACCGAATAGCGAAATGCCTCGAAGGTCAATTAATCTAAAATGTAAACTTAAGTACAGGATTTTTGATTGAAAAACTAAAAGGTATATCGCCATTTATTGAGTGTTTTGAGGGTACTTAAAATGTATAAATGATTATCAAGAGATAAGACTCATTTATGATGATGGGTTTAAAACAGTTTTAGTAATACCTCTATATCTCTAGCTGTTGGCATTCTCTTTAGAAAAAATAATAATTAAATTACATCACGTAGCAATATCGACTGAAGATGAATTTTTAAATGTTTAGCTGATACTCAATCATTCAAAATCTTCTCGAATTTTTTAATATCAAAAACCCGATTTTTCCATATTGGATTTATATCATCTACTAGTCTGATGACATTTCTACTGAGATGCTTGCTATTTAGATACATTTCATTCATTACACGTTATTTTTTTTGTTAGTTGCAAATATTTTTATCATTTTTATAACAATTTTAAAAATAAGTTTTCAACTTTCATAAAAAATTCTAACACAAAAAAATTGTATTTCATTTTTCAGCATAAAAAAAAACGAGATTAGTGGTTTTATGTAAATAAGTCTGTTTTATGAAGACCAAAGATGTATTGTACAGTTCTCTGGGACTAGTTGAGGTCACAAAAATTTGTATTTTTTATCTTCATAAAAACATCTTTCTAGTTAACTATTACACGTTACTTGGGTTTTTAGTCTGTTTATGTTATTTATATTTACGATTAAACCTTGTAAACAGTGAATAAAAACTACAAATGTATTTTAATATTAGAATTTTCTGCAAGAGGAAAAAATACGAAACTTGAAAAGAACTATACATATTTGAGTTTCTGTATTTTATTAAATAATTTTTTATCTGAAGCTTCTTTAATTTTAAGATAAATTTTACTTAAATAACACGTTTAACACTTAAGAAGGAAAGAAAACGTTTAATTTCATGCTTGAGTTTCAAAATTGTACTCCTAATTTTTTTATAAGGTGTAAGTTAAACAAATTTACCTATCAACCTTAAATCAGTGACCTATAAAAATAGCTCTTTAGATTTTGAATGTACAAGTTTATTTAATGTCAAAATCACAGGAAAGATATTAAGGTAACTTTTCTTTGAACAACAAACTTTTTTTTTTTTTAACAGTACAGTGTATAATTTGTACCAAAGGCTATAATAATAATTGTTCCCGGTTTTCTTCTTGTCAATCAACTACACCTCGAACTACATGCTAGTGAAATTGTTACTATAAAAATGATGACGTCTTATGAGTGTGAATTTAATTATGATAGTGATTCAACAAAATAAAACTCTACATTAATTTGCACCACTAGATGGCACTAATGCATGAATATATGTTACTGCCATTAATCTCCGATCCCTTTCTTTGAGTTATAAATATAAAACTCGAGCATTTTCTTAAGATATTCTTTGACCAAATGAATATAAAATTTTGTTGATAATGCGTATAAAAAATTATTTATTTGAATACCATGTATGTATAGTTTACATGCATTATTTCTATCATCAATTAAAGAGCAAATTATTACACTTATTTAAATGTTAAGCAACACGTCAAAACATTTTGATTAACCTAAAAAAATGAATCTAATTCGTTGACGAAATTAATATGAAATTTATAATTTATTTAGTAAATAACTAAGTATATATACATATATGTGTGTGTAAACCAGTAAAAAAGTTTACATGCAGAAAGTTATAACTCATCACTAACAATTCTTGCATATATATTTTCTTTCAAAGACAAATACATTAACAACGTGTATAGTAAAAGGTTTTTTTAATTATTTACCTGATTAAGTAAGTCACGTTTCTAAACAAAGATAATGGTTATTGTTGACATTATTCATGTAATTATATTTGTAATTCATGGGACAAGGTATTCAAGGTGGAAAAATATACTGTAAATATGTGTATTTAACTCACTTCATTTGATTATGGCAGTGTGTAAACCAAGAAGAATGTAGCTGTGTATGAAGTGTGTTGTAGGTTTATGTGTATGTGATGTTTCTGTTGAAAAGATATGCTTTTCATGAATTCTAGTTATCTTTCTGATGTATTACTAAGTCATTAAACCTCACTGAATCTTAAACCTAATGTTTCATTATATTAAAAGTACCTTTTACCTACTATAGCTAAATACTTCCATTCTGATATAAGAGAAAGAAACAGCATTGTCCCCAGTATCAGATTTAGTGCAACAGGAAAGCTATGTTAGAAACTGTACAGTGGTATATTTATAATGCTTTTGGCAAAGACGGGTGCTTACAGTTAGTTGAACTATTATATTTTGCTGCTAATGAAACGATTATTGTAATAAAGGGTTATTGATACACTCTTGCATTTGTGTATTTTTATATAGGTTCCATTATGAAAAAACTAATCCATTAACAAAATTCAAACTGGAGACATTCAAATATGCTACACTGACATTGAACTTCTGTAATTAAGCCATGTAATTTATACAACTTTATTAAAAACATATAGTTCCAATAAACGTGTGATACAGTATTACAATAGAAATTGATAAAAACCTAAACCATGTTATCTTTTACTGACCAAATACAGGTTGTTTCTGTATGAATTTTGTGTGTAATAGTATTTAAAATATATATTGCTGGTGAAAAGATCTTGTTACTCAATAGGTCAACTGGGTTACACCAAACAAACTGTTAATTTAAATGCTATTTATATTAGTTGTTTATAGGATAACAACTCTTAAAAGACCTTGTCAACAGTGACATATGAGAAAAGATATAGTTAAAATACTGTAACACGTTTTCTTCTTACTAATCATCTGTGTTGGGCCAGTAAAGATTAATGTCATTATAATTATCAAGTCTTACTTTAATGTAATTTCACACTTTTATGACTACTAAATTATAAGAACTAATGAGTGCAAGTTATGTATAATGATATGTCAATCACACTACATCTGCTATGTCCTGTGCAGACGAGGCCTTTTGCTGTTAGTTTAAAACTGAAAACAAGAAATACTTCAAACTGCTTCACATAAATGTTCAAAATAAAGTCTGTTCATTAAAAACAAGTTACCATACTTCATTATTTTTATATAGAAACACAAAGGATTTAATAAGCATCAACACATACAAAGTAAACAGGTAAACACATAAATTATTCACATGAATCTTAATATCCACCGAACACAGAGCAAATTAAGCAGGCCAAACTTAAATACAATTGACCAGAATATACTACATACTTTGTGTATAAAAGAGCAGAAATATCTGCAAACTTCTGTTTGTTTACACTCTTCAGCAACAACAACAAAAAATTTTATTACCCTATGGAAGAATAAGTTGCACCTTTTAGATTCAGCTTCCTCCAGGTGGCTTTAACTTAAGTTTCTTCCACTGTGTTCAAAATAAAATCCTTTCCAATGAAATTTACTTCCTTAAATATTGGTTTCTCAATTGTGCATTAAAGTCGATACATTTCTTGTGGATTGAACTATTTTCCATTTAATAAGTTTGAACTTATTTAGTGATATTAGCAATAATGTAATACCCCACTATGAAGAGTCCAACAAGACCAAGACTGATGTAGCACATCACTCGTCTGTTACCACTGCCAGCTCCTATCATCTTGCTTACTCTGTTAAAACTACTAGAGAGAATACCTTGACTGTTTTCAAAATCCAGGCCCTGTAAGAAGTTGTAAAATGATAAATTACTGGATACTTTTTTACCTTCATCACAGCACGACAGTTCATAAAATTTGTTGAATTATCAGTTTTTATTATTATTATCATAAAATATGAAACAAATTAAAACAAAAACCACCTTATTAGCTCAGCATTTACTGTAATGATAAAACATAACATACATCATTTTCACAAATATGATGCTATTTTAAAACTTTGCAATGAGGAAATACCAAAATAATTCAACATAAAATAGCTGAAAATAATACAAAACGACTTCATTTACAGCTAAAAAAAAAATTCCAAAGTATGTAATTTTAGCTTTGAAAAAAAAACAAACAGAAATACTGTAATTAACATACATCATGTGTACCATGTTTCCAGTAAAAGTAAAACAAGTAATTAACATTTAATAACACCTATATCCATTTTAGTCTGCTGCAGGCCTCGACAAATCCCCATCACTATGGCAACTAAAAATGTCGTCATGTCACCTAATATTTTCTCCCGTTATATTTGTGCATAGGGTTGTGCTAAATAGAACTCAAGTCTAGAACAGTTCTGAACTCTTGGAAGTCTGGAACTATTTTTACATTCTTTGAGTCCTAAATCGAACTTTGTTTCTAGGATTTTAAGGATAAATTCAGCACTTCATGTTCTTTCAGGAATGAAACGTTGCAGTTGTATAACATGTTACACTTTTGTATCATTTTGTTTTTCTCAATTCAACCAATCAGTGCACGTGTTAAAATGAGACGGGACCAAAGGAAGTTATTTCAGGCAATACTATCAAGTGGTTGTTGATATCATGTTAGCACTCGTTGCTGTGAAAGTAATTAAATATACAAGCCCCCACTTCCCGGTACAAACAGTAGAAGTTAGGTTAGGTACACCTGGCTCCTAGATCTGAAAATATATGACGAGGCCTGGTCTACAGGTACATGCAGCAGGTACAACAGAAAAGATGTTTGAAAGACTGTTACTGTAAGCTACACTAAAAATGAAGATTAACATTTAATGCTCACCCACCATATTCATCACTTTTTTAAAAACTAAAGTTAGGCTAATATGGTAAAAATGAAATCAATATGACAAAATTTATGGTGAAAGTATTGGTTGTGCTCATTCATATTTAGTAGTAAATTCAAATAACTAACTTCACTGTGCTACCTTATAACAATATTCTTCCTTACTCTGTCCTGGTCAATAGTTTATAGAGTGCCTAGATAAATCCAAGCATTCCAAGATTTTCGTAAAGCAAATGACAGATCTGAACATATTCTCTGATCATAAAAATAAGGTTATTAGTGCCATTTTCCACATCACACTAGCAATGAATATGAACCAAGTTATTGGTCAACTTGCCTGATGTCAAGAACACTTAAAAGTCTGCCAAATGCGAACCAGCTAATTGCAATTTTCTGTACATTTCAAGATTTCCTGTCATTATGCTATGCACCTTCTTATAAATACCACTATTTGCATATTTTTATCAATTTCAATTATGAATATGGTAAAGTGACACTTCAATTAACAGGAATCCAGTTACTTTCCAAAATGCAATATTTAATACCAATTTAGATGAATATTTTCAGAACGAGACCCAAAACTCGAGCACTTTTGAATAATTGACTATTCTTCTTCAGGAGAAGAACAGTCAATTATTCAAAAGCGCTTGAGTTTTGGGGCTCGTTTTAAAAATATTACAAATTTTGTAGGTGATTGCTAACCACTTAACCTGAATTTAGATTAATATATATTGTTGTTATGAACAGACAAATAAGGCTGAAAGAAATAATTGGTTTACATTCTAGGCTATTAAAAAAACAAACTACATGGGATAGTCCTGATATTACACTTAACCCTGCAGCTACATTTTGCTTTTTAACTAACATTACAAGATGAGAACGTTACTATTAAGTACTTTTTCAGATTAAATACACATGCATTTTGAATGAGTGGATAAAACTATGGGATACCTACTAAACCATTCAGTAATCTATTATGTTCCTTTGTCTCTCCTTCAATGTCAAGAGAAATCTGTAAAGAATAATAATAATCAAATCATTTCTATTTGATAAAATTTAAGTATAAGAGTGATTATCCAATAATGAGTAATGACGAGTTAGATAAAAGAAAAAAAGAAACTATTGTTTAGACTCTTTTCATTTTATAATTAAATATCTAGGTTACCTTACTACATATATTTATAAAATAATGTTAGAAGTTTGTATTTTCCTTAAGCTTGCACTTCTCTATATAAAAATACAAATGATTTATTTCACTACCTCCTACTTAATCTAAAAAGTTATTTTCTCAATGTTATGCACAAAATAAAATAGCTCTTGCAATTGTAACAGAGTAGTATAAGGTTTGTTTTTTTCTCATGAAAAACAAGTGTGTAAATAAACAAAAGCAATGATTAACCCACATTTTTAAGATGGGAAATTTTCAGGGATAAGTTCTCTGTCATCTGACGATTTTGGGCCTCCAATAATTCTTCACTTATTCTTCCTGAAAATGAAAATATTTATGTAAATATTAGCATTTTCATTTAATATAATCAACCTATCGAAATAAACATATCTAATAAACAGTTTTTTGTTGGTTTGTTTTTACAACTACATCATTTTTATAAAAAAAGCCTTCAACAACTATGTTTATTTCAACTGGAGTGACTACTCTATCAGAACTATTTTCAGCATTAAATTCCAAAAAAATTCTACAGAACTTAACTTGCACAAATTTTCAGAGAATAAATAATTATATTGCTAAATGGATCATTGATCCAATTATGAATAAAACAAGTTTTAAGAATATTATAAATAACCTCTTAAAGGGTTTCAAAACTATATTCTTTTTACAGGTTATAGTGAAAGATAGTCATACCAAATTGTTTGGTTATTCTGTAACTATCTTAACAACAGGAAAAATACTAATAAATAAGTGTAATAACATTTACATAAAGATGAAACCAAGACTAACAAGTTAATCCCCTACAGCACTGTTATTAGTTTAAAAACTAGCATGAAATTTCATCTCTAAAGCTGCCTTTATCAATACAGTATGCCTACTTTTGCATGTAGGAAATAACTGCACAAACTTAAGATACTGTATTACTTTATAAAAAATAAAGGGAGAGAAAAAAGTCCACCAGCAAAAACTAAATGACTTGAGACTTAGCAACAGATTAACCCTAAATGTTACAACTGGTTACCTTGTACAAGTAGTAAAGAGCCTTACTTCTAAAAACATATTGCATATACGTTACTTTATAAGGTTGACCAGAGAAAACAACAAACAGTACCGGCACAATACACTAATAATTAAAACATAATATAATGTTATGCCACATCAATCCAATGCTAACAGGCCTCAGGCTCCCTAGTCTATTTATTATCACTTCTCTCTTCATTATTCATAGCACTAATTAGTTATTAATCTATACATTATAGTTCAATAAGTCCAATTTCTGACCAGTATTTTGAGTAACATTAGTCACAGGCTTTGATAAAGTTAAACTTCTAGGGTACCTAATTTAGGCTTAGCTTGGCATTATGATACAGATACTGATCAGGAATTGATCTCATTTAAATTTTGGTGGCACATAATTTAGCTTAATATCCTACCTTCGCCTAATTATGCGAGATTAAGTTAGGTTTAATTTACTGTTAGATCAAAGATAAAACTTATTAAAAGTTACTATTACCACTAGTACCAACTACCAGTATTACTATTATAGCTATACAGCTTTTTTAAAAAACATAAAATGAGTAAATTTCTGCTGTATTAAATCACAACATTATTCTAATCTGTAATTTTACAATTTCTCGTATACTCTTTACCATTTCCATTTCTACTCGCCATTATTTACTGCGACATTCAGAAAATGTTCGTGAAAAAAGTTAATGTTTATCAGCCACCTCAGCAATAACATACGAACGAAAACGACAACAGCGCCGCGAAGTTCTGAAGTTCGTTATTATCAAAACTAGCGTAAAAGTCCGTCAAAAATGACGGGAAACCACTGGAAACTGAAAAAATTCTGTATAAAATTGGCAATACAGAAAAAATATATATAAAATTTCCTTTTCCAGGAACATGCTACATATTGCTCCTGAATCCACTACATATTACTGAGCAAACATGCTAAATATTGGTTCCTTTGGATCAAAGATTAAAACATACAATGACCATGCGATTGCATACACATCTATTCTTTTTCTTCTGGGGAATTGGTATCTTCAGTATATTTTAACAAAGGTTTTTCGTAATAATTCTCAAACTCGGATTTGCTAATTTTTTACTTATTTTTGATAGATGTCTTCCCGGATTTCCTAACTGGATCCTATCTAGCTTGACGTCATAATGATGTGGATGATGGTGTGTGACACACATAATGACATGCCTGATCTGGTCCTAGGAACTTCCTCCTTGACAGGCTTTTATATTGCAAAAAAGTGTCAAAATTTAGGAGCTATTTACGCCTATGTTATCGATTAAGTCCAACTAAAACGGGAGCGGGCAATGAAAAGAGGAAGTATTATAGGAGAAAAGGTGGAATTGGACTCGTGTAATTCACGAAATTCGGAAAAAATCGAGCGTGACCGACCGACACTTGACTTTTATATGTATTGGTTATTTTTCATAGAATTCTGGAACCTAAGCATCGGTTAGGAATTTTAGGTCCTGAAAAAATTGTACTTACGCCACTAGCTTTAGTTTAGTTAGGACTAAACTTTGTCGTATTTAATACTATTACAAAAGAAATTTATAATGTTATTCTACGGCCTAACGTTGGAACTTTACAAAAACTTTAAGCTTTTAAGCCGTAATGTGTCTTGGAAATTCTATATAACTTTCAATCAAAACTCGCAAATCTAGAAGTTCATTACGGCTTTTTCCAAATTTAGACTACATTTAAGTTTTTTATTCTGTATAAGAGAAAAACTCCCGTTTAAGCTTTGTGAGAGAGATATAGCTTTTTTTCATTATACCCCTAATGTTTCAGACTTTGTGTTTTTCTAAGAAATATCCATAATCGGAGATTTCACATTTAATTTTGAATTCAAATACACACTTTATTGCAAGTTTAAAAAAAAAAGTACCTTTCATCAAAATTACCCAGGCTTAGTTCTTGGAATATTTAAAAAAAATTGTCAAATTATTTTTTATGTTATTTTGATATAAAGATGCACTTCATATATGCCTTTTAAATACTAACTTTTTTCGTTACGGCTTTTTCTAAATGTAAACTACCTATACATTTTTTTCATTATGCACAAGATAAAAATTCTGTTTAACATCTTGTTGAACAAAATGTCTACTAGAGTATTGTTACGTCTCCGTTTGTTAATTAACTTTCCGTAACCTCGTTCCGACGAAACTTTAGCGACACAAGTCCTTACTTAATAAAACTGGTTTATTCTTTCTGAATATAACTTCACAATATACTTGATTTCAACATTCGCGCTAAAACAAACGCTATAACGAACGTTAACTTCAACAATACTTTCTCACTGCAGATCAATTACTCACTACCTACACACACATTATTGTTCCGTCACGTTGTCACCCTCTTATATATACCAGACTACCCTATATCTAGTAATCTCCCGACAATTCACGTAGGAACAGGATATTTCCAGAAAGCAGGGGGCGTGACACTGGTCACGTGACCTCGCTGACGCAACACTGCCCCCTCCTTAATATTGTTCGTCCCGAACAATAACCACATACAATAAACCAATAACAATTAACAATAACTTAATTAAATGTACAGAATTACAATCACAAAATTACAATTCAAAAAAGTCTCTTAATTTTACGGGACGTATCTTCTTCCGTACTGGTCTCCGTCTCGTTGGCTTCTGCTTCATGTGGGGTTCATCTGCTTCATCAGTAAATGTCCTATAATCGGTAACAGTAACATCAGTGGTAGTAACTTCATCAACAGCTTCATCGTTTCCTTTCTCAAAACTGAGTAGAGTTTCTTCTTCGACGGTGGCTTCTTCAGGTGGCACGTCTTCAGCAGCGTCATTTGTTCTGTTGTCCACTTCGTCAAAACTGAAATGTCCTGGACCGTGATAACGCCAAAGCCTGTTGGCATGCACCACTTTTGGCTTACCTCGCCGACCACACTTTATCTGGAAATTCACGTCTGAGAGACGATCCACTATGTCATATGGGCCTTCCCATGCAGAAGACAACTTAGGAGACTCCCCTTTGGTCTTCCTGGGATTATACAACCATACCTTGTCTCCAGGGACAAACCTGACTTCAGTAGATCTCTTATCATAAGTTAACTTCATCAAATCAGCAGACGTTTTCAAGTTTGAATGCACTTGATGGTGAATATCATCCATCTATTACGATAACACTTTC